>NW_027315904.1:0-113262 GCF_026437365.1 Eucyclogobius newberryi | reverse complement strand
AGTGAACACAAGAGTGAGAGTGAACACCAGAGTGACACCAGAGTGAGAGTCAACACCAGAGTGAGAGTGAACACCAGAGTGAGAGTCAACACCAGAGTGAGAGTGACACCAGAGTGAGAGTGAACACAAGAGTGAGAGTGAACACCAGAGTGAGAGTGAACACCAGAGTGAGAGTGAACACCAGAGTGAGAGTGACACCAGAGTGAGAGTGAACACCAGAGTGAGAGTGACACCAGAGTGAGAGTGACACCAGAGTGAGAGTGAACACCAGAGTGAGAGTGAACACCAGAGTGAGAGTGAACACCAGAGTGAGAGTGAACACCAGAGTGAGAGTGACACAAGAGTGAGAGTGAACACCAGAGTGAGAGTGACACCAGAGTGAGAGTCAACACCAGAGTGAGAGTCAACACCAGAGTGAGAGTGAACACCAGAGTGAGAGTGAACACCAGAGTGAGAGTGAAAACCAGAGTGAGAGTCAACACCAGAGTGAGAGTCAACACCAGAGCTAGAGTGAACACCAGAGTGAGAGTGACACCAGAGTGAGAGTCAACACCAGAGTGACACCAGAGTGAGAGTCAACACCAGAGTGAGAGTCAACACCAGAGTGAGAGTGAACACCAGAGTGAGAGTGAAAACCAGAGTGAGAGTCAACACCAGAGTGAGAGTCAACACCAGAGCTAGAGTGAACACCAGAGTGAGAGTGACACCAGAGTGAGAGTCAACACCAGAGTGAGAGTGAACACCAGAGTGAGAGTCAACACCAGAGTGAGAGTGACACCAGAGTGAGAGTGACACCAGAGTGAGAGTGAACACCAGAGTGAGAGTCAACACCAGAGTGAGAGTGACACCAGAGTGAGAGTGACACCAGAGTGAGAGTGACACCAGAGTGAGAGTGACGCCAGAGTGAGAGTGAACACCAGAGTGAGAGTGAACACAAGAGTGAGAGTGACACCAGAGTGAGAGTGAACACCAGAGTGAGAGTCAACACCAGAGTGAGAGTGAACACAAGAGTGAGAGTGAACACAAGAGTGAGAGTGAACACCAGAGTGAGAGTGAACACCAGAGTGAGAGTGACACCAGAGTGAGAGTCAACACCAGAGTGAGAGTGAACACCAGAGTGAGAGTCAACACCAGAGTGAGAGTGAACACAAGAGTGAGAGTGAACACAAGAGTGAGAGTGAACACAAGAGTGAGAGTGACACCAGAGTGACACCAGAGTGAGAGTCAACACCAGAGTGAGAGTGAACACCAGAGTGAGAGTCAACACCAGATTGAGAGTGAACACCAGAGTGAGAGTGAACACCAGAGTAACACCAGAGTGAGAGTCAACACCAGAGTGAGAGTGACACCAGAGTGAGAGTGACACCAGAGTGAGAGTCAACACCAGAGTGAGAGTGAACACAAGAGTGAGAGTGAACACAAGAGTGAGAGTGAACACCAGAGTGACACCAGAGTGAGAGTGAACACCAGAGTGAGAGTGACACCAGAGTGAGAGTGACACCAGAGTGAGAGTGAACACCAGAGTGAGAGTGAACACCAGAGTGACACCAGAGTGAGAGTGAACACCAGAGTGAGAGTGAACACAAGAGTGAGAGTGAACACAAGAGTGAGAGTGAACACCAGAGTGACACCAGAGTGAGAGTGAACGCCAGAGTGAGAGTGAACACAAGAGTGAGAGTGAACACCAGAGTGACACCAGAGTGAGAGTGAACACCAGAGTGAGAGTGAACACCAGAGTGACACCAGAGTGAGAGTGAACACCAGAGTGAGAGTGAACACCAGAGTGAGAGTGACACCAGAGTGACACCAGAGTGAGAGTCAACACCAGAGTGAGAGTGACACCAGAGTGAGAGTGAACACCAGAGTGAGAGTGAACACCAGAATGAAAGTGACACCAGAGTGACACCAGAGTGAGAGTCAACACCAGAGTGAGACTGACACCAGAGTGAGAGTGACACCAGAGTGAGAGTGAACACCAGAGTGAGAGTGACACCAGAGTGAGAGTGAACACCAGAGTGAAAGTGAACACCAGAGTGAGAGTGAACACAAGAGTGAGAGTGAACACCAGAGTGAGAGTGAACACAAGAGTGAGAGTGAACACCAGAGTGACACCAGAGTGAGAGTCAACACCAGAGTGAGAGTGACACCAGAGTGACACCAGAGTGAGAGTGACACCAGAGTGAGAGTGAATACCAGAATGAGAGTGACACCAGAGTGACACCAGAGTGAGAGTGACACCAGAGTGACACCAGAGTGAGAGTGACACCAGAGTGAGAGTGAATACCAGAATGAGAGTGACACCAGAGTGACACCAGAGTGAGAGTTACACCAGAGTGAGAGTGAACACCAGAGTGAGAGTGAACACAAGAGTGAGAGTCAACACCAGAGTGAGAGTGAACACAAGAGTGAGAGTGACACCAGAGTGACACCAGAGTGAGAGTCAACACCAGAGTGAGAGTGACACCAGAGTGAGAGTGAACACCAGAGTGAGAGTGAACACCAGAATGAAAGTGACACCAGAGTGAGAGTCAACACCAGAGTGAGACTGACACCAGAGTGAGAGTGAACACCAGAATGAAAGTGACACCAGAGTGACACCAGAGTGAGAGTCAACACCAGAGTGAGAGTGACACCAGAGTGACACCAGAGTGAGAGTCAACACCAGAGTGAGAGTGACACCAGAGTGAGAGTGAACACCAGAGTGAGAGTGAACACCAGAGTGAAAGTGACACCAGAGTGACACCAGAGTGAGAGTGACACCAGAGTGAGAGTGACACCAGAGTGAGAGTGAACACCAGAGTGAGAGTGACGCCAGAGTGAGAGTGAACACCAGAGTGAGAGTCAACACCAGAGTGAGAGTGACGCCAGAGTGACCCCAGAGTGAGAGTCAACACCAGAGTGAGACTGACACCAGAGTGAGAGTGAACACCAGAGTGACACCAGAGTGAGAGTTACACCAGAGTGAGAGTGAACACCAGAGTGAGAGTGAACACAAGAGTGAGAGTCAACACCAGAGTGAGAGTGAACACAAGAGTGAGAGTGACACCAGAGTGACACCAGAGTGAGAGTCAACACCAGAGTGAGAGTGACACCAGAGTGAGAGTGAACACCAGAGTGAGAGTGAACACCAGAATGAAAGTGACACCAGAGTGAGAGTCAACACCAGAGTGAGACTGACACCAGAGTGAGAGTGAACACCAGAATGAAAGTGACACCAGAGTGACACCAGAGTGAGAGTCAACACCAGAGTGAGAGTCACACCAGAGTGACACCAGAGTGAGAGTCAACACCAGAGTGAGAGTGACACCAGAGTGAGAGTGAACACCAGAGTGAGAGTGAACACCAGAGTGAAAGTGACACCAGAGTGACACCAGAGTGAGAGTGACACCAGAGTGAGAGTGACACCAGAGTGAGAGTGACGCCAGAGTGAGAGTGAACACCAGAGTGAGAGTGAACACAAGAGTGAGAGTGACACCAGAGTGAGAGTGAACACCAGAGTGAGAGTCAACACCAGAGTGAGAGTGAACACCAGAGTGAGAGTGAACACCAGAGTGAGAGTGAACACCAGAGTAACACCAGAGTGAGAGTCAACACCAGAGTGAGAGTGACACCAGAGTGAGAGTGACACCAGAGTGAGAGTGACACCAGAGTGAGAGTCAACACCAGAGTGAGAGTGAACACAAGAGTGAGAGTGAACACAAGAGTGAGAGTGAACACCAGAGTGACACCAGAGTGAGAGTGAACACCAGAGTGAGAGTGACACCAGAGTGAGAGTGACACCAGAGTGAGAGTGAACACCAGAGTGAGAGTGAACACCAGAGTGACACCAGAGTGAGAGTGAACACCAGAGTGAGAGTGAACACAAGAGTGAGAGTGAACACAAGAGTGAGAGTGAACACCAGAGTGACACCAGAGTGAGAGTGAACGCCAGAGTGAGAGTGAACACAAGAGTGAGAGTGAACACCAGAGTGACACCAGAGTGAGAGTGAACACCAGAGTGAGAGTGAACACCAGAGTGACACCAGAGTGAGAGTGAACACCAGAGTGAGAGTGAACACCAGAGTGAGAGTGACACCAGAGTGACACCAGAGTGAGAGTCAACACCAGAGTGAGAGTGACACCAGAGTGAGAGTGAACACCAGAGTGAGAGTGAACACCAGAATGAAAGTGACACCAGAGTGACACCAGAGTGAGAGTCAACACCAGAGTGAGACTGACACCAGAGTGAGAGTGACACCAGAGTGAGAGTGAACACCAGAGTGAGAGTGACACCAGAGTGAGAGTGAACACCAGAGTGAAAGTGAACACCAGAGTGAGAGTGAACACAAGAGTGAGAGTGAACACCAGAGTGAGAGTGAACACAAGAGTGAGAGTGAACACCAGAGTGACACCAGAGTGAGAGTCAACACCAGAGTGAGAGTGACACCAGAGTGACACCAGAGTGAGAGTGACACCAGAGTGAGAGTGAATACCAGAATGAGAGTGACACCAGAGTGACACCAGAGTGAGAGTTACACCAGAGTGAGAGTGAACACCAGAGTGAGAGTGAACACAAGAGTGAGAGTCAACACCAGAGTGAGAGTGAACACAAGAGTGAGAGTGACACCAGAGTGACACCAGAGTGAGAGTCAACACCAGAGTGAGAGTGACACCAGAGTGAGAGTGAACACCAGAGTGAGAGTGAACACCAGAATGAAAGTGACACCAGAGTGAGAGTCAACACCAGAGTGAGACTGACACCAGAGTGAGAGTGAACACCAGAATGAAAGTGACACCAGAGTGACACCAGAGTGAGAGTCAACACCAGAGTGAGAGTGACACCAGAGTGACACCAGAGTGAGAGTCAACACCAGAGTGAGAGTGACACCAGAGTGAGAGTGAACACCAGAGTGAGAGTGAACACCAGAGTGAAAGTGACACCAGAGTGACACCAGAGTGAGAGTGACACCAGAGTGAGAGTGACACCAGAGTGAGAGTGAACACCAGAGTGAGAGTGACGCCAGAGTGAGAGTGAACACCAGAGTGAGAGTCAACACCAGAGTGAGAGTGACGCCAGAGTGACCCCAGAGTGAGAGTCAACACCAGAGTGAGACTGACACCAGAGTGAGAGTGAACACCAGAGTGACACCAGAGTGAGAGTTACACCAGAGTGAGAGTGAACACCAGAGTGAGAGTGAACACAAGAGTGAGAGTCAACACCAGAGTGAGAGTGAACACAAGAGTGAGAGTGACACCAGAGTGACACCAGAGTGAGAGTCAACACCAGAGTGAGAGTGACACCAGAGTGAGAGTGAACACCAGAGTGAGAGTGAACACCAGAATGAAAGTGACACCAGAGTGAGAGTCAACACCAGAGTGACACCAGAGTGAGAGTCAACACCAGAGTGAGAGTGACACCAGAGTGAGAGTGAACACCAGAGTGAGAGTGAACACCAGAGTGAAAGTGACACAAGAGTGACACCAGAGTGAGAGTGACACCAGAGTGAGAGTGACACCAGAGTGAGAGTGACGCCAGAGTGAGAGTGAACACCAGAGTGAGAGTGAACACAAGAGTGAGAGTGACACCAGAGTGAGAGTGAACACCAGAGTGAGAGTCAACACCAGAGTGAGAGTGAACACCAGAGTGAGAGTGAACACCAGAGTGAGAGTGAACACCAGAGTAACACCAGAGTGAGAGTCAACACCAGAGTGAGAGTGACACCAGAGTGAGAGTGACACCAGAGTGAGAGTGACACCAGAGTGAGAGTCAACACCAGAGTGAGAGTGAACACAAGAGTGAGAGTGAACACAAGAGTGAGAGTGAACACCAGAGTGACACCAGAGTGAGAGTGAACACCAGAGTGAGAGTGACACCAGAGTGAGAGTGACACCAGAGTGAGAGTGAACACCAGAGTGAGAGTGAACACCAGAGTGACACCAGAGTGAGAGTGAACACCAGAGTGAGAGTGAACACAAGAGTGAGAGTGAACACAAGAGTGAGAGTGAACACCAGAGTGACACCAGAGTGAGAGTGAACGCCAGAGTGAGAGTGAACACAAGAGTGAGAGTGAACACCAGAGTGACACCAGAGTGAGAGTGAACACCAGAGTGAGAGTGAACACCAGAGTGACACCAGAGTGAGAGTGAACACCAGAGTGAGAGTGAACACCAGAGTGAGAGTGACACCAGAGTGACACCAGAGTGAGAGTCAACACCAGAGTGAGAGTGACACCAGAGTGAGAGTGAACACCAGAGTGAGAGTGAACACCAGAATGAAAGTGACACCAGAGTGACACCAGAGTGAGAGTCAACACCAGAGTGAGACTGACACCAGAGTGAGAGTGACACCAGAGTGAGAGTGAACACCAGAGTGAGAGTGACACCAGAGTGAGAGTGAACACCAGAGTGAAAGTGAACACCAGAGTGAGAGTGAACACAAGAGTGAGAGTGAACACCAGAGTGAGAGTGAACACAAGAGTGAGAGTGAACACCAGAGTGACACCAGAGTGAGAGTCAACACCAGAGTGAGAGTGACACCAGAGTGACACCAGAGTGAGAGTGACACCAGAGTGAGAGTGAATACCAGAATGAGAGTGACACCAGAGTGACACCAGAGTGAGAGTTACACCAGAGTGAGAGTGAACACCAGAGTGAGAGTGAACACAAGAGTGAGAGTCAACACCAGAGTGAGAGTGAACACAAGAGTGAGAGTGACACCAGAGTGACACCAGAGTGAGAGTCAACACCAGAGTGAGAGTGACACCAGAGTGAGAGTGAACACCAGAGTGAGAGTGAACACCAGAATGAAAGTGACACCAGAGTGAGAGTCAACACCAGAGTGAGACTGACACCAGAGTGAGAGTGAACACCAGAATGAAAGTGACACCAGAGTGACACCAGAGTGAGAGTCAACACCAGAGTGAGAGTGACACCAGAGTGACACCAGAGTGAGAGTCAACACCAGAGTGAGAGTGACACCAGAGTGAGAGTGAACACCAGAGTGAGAGTGAACACCAGAGTGAAAGTGACACCAGAGTGACACCAGAGTGAGAGTGACACCAGAGTGAGAGTGACACCAGAGTGAGAGTGAACACCAGAGTGAGAGTGACGCCAGAGTGAGAGTGAACACCAGAGTGAGAGTCAACACCAGAGTGAGAGTGACGCCAGAGTGACCCCAGAGTGAGAGTCAACACCAGAGTGAGACTGACACCAGAGTGAGAGTGAACACCAGAGTGACACCAGAGTGAGAGTTACACCAGAGTGAGAGTGAACACCAGAGTGAGAGTGAACACAAGAGTGAGAGTCAACACCAGAGTGAGAGTGAACACAAGAGTGAGAGTGACACCAGAGTGACACCAGAGTGAGAGTCAACACCAGAGTGAGAGTGACACCAGAGTGAGAGTGAACACCAGAGTGAGAGTGAACACCAGAATGAAAGTGACACCAGAGTGAGAGTCAACACCAGAGTGAGACTGACACCAGAGTGAGAGTGAACACCAGAATGAAAGTGACACCAGAGTGACACCAGAGTGAGAGTCAACACCAGAGTGAGAGTGACACCAGAGTGACACCAGAGTGAGAGTCAACACCAGAGTGAGAGTGACACCAGAGTGAGAGTGAACACCAGAGTGAGAGTGAACACCAGAGTGAAAGTGACACCAGAGTGACACCAGAGTGAGAGTGACACCAGAGTGAGAGTGACACCAGAGTGAGAGTGACGCCAGAGTGAGAGTGAACACCAGAGTGAGAGTGAACACAAGAGTGAGAGTGACACCAGAGTGAGAGTGAACACCAGAGTGAGAGTCAACACCAGAGTGAGAGTGAACACCAGAGTGAGAGTGAACACCAGAGTGGGAGTGAACACCAGAATAACACCAGAGTGAGAGTCAACACCAGAGTGAGAGTGACACCAGAGTGAGAGTGACACCAGAGTGTGAGTCAACACCAGAGTGAGAGTGAACACAAGAGTGAGAGTGAACACAAGAGTGAGAGTGAACACAAGAGTGAGAGTGAACACCAGAGTGACACCAGAGTGAGAGTCAACACCAGAGTGAGAGTGAACACCAGAGTGAGAGTCAACACCAGAGTGAGAGTGAACACCAGAGTGAGAGTGAACACAAGAGTGAGAGTGAACACCAGAGTGAGAGTGAACACAAGAGTGAGAGTGAACACCAGAGTGAGAGTGAACACAAGAGTGAGAGTGAACACCAGAGTGAGAGTGACACCAGAGTGAGAGTGAACACCAGAGTGAGAGTGACACCAGAGTGAGAGTGACACCAGAGTGAGAGTGAACACCAGAGTGAGAGTGAACACCAGAGTGAGAGTGAACACCAGAGTGAGAGTGAACACAAGAGTGAGAGTGAACACAAGAGTGAGAGTGAACACCAGAGTGACACCAGAGTGAGAGTGAACACCAGAGTGAGAGTGAACACAAGAGTGAGAGTGAACACCAGAGTGACACCAGAGTGAGAGTCAACACCAGAGTGAGAGTCAACACCAGAGTGAGAGTGAACACCAGAGTGAGAGTGAAAACCAGAGTGAGAGTCAACACCAGAGTGAGAGTCAAAACCAGAGTGAGAGTGAACACCAGAGTGAGAGTGACACCAGAGTGAGAGTCAACACCAGAGTGAGAGTCAACACCAGAGTGAGAGTCAACACCAGAGTGAGAGTGACACCAGAGTGAGAGTGACACCAGAGTGAGAGTCAACACCAGAGTGAGAGTCAACACCAGAGTGAGAGTGACACCAGAGTGAGAGTGACACAAGAGTGAGAGTGACACCAGAGTGAGAGTGACGCCAGAGTGAGAGTGAACACCAGAGTGAGAGTGAACACAAGAGTGAGAGTGACACCAGAGTGAGAGTGAACACCAGAGTGAGAGTCAACACCAGAGTGAGAGTGACACCAGAGTGAGAGTCAACACCAGAGTGAGAGTGAACACCAGAGTGAGAGTCAACACCAGAGTGAGAGTGACACCAGAGTGAGAGTGACACAAGAGTGAGAGTGACACCAGAGTGAGAGTGACGCCAGAGTGAGAGTGAACACCAGAGTGAGAGTGAACACAAGAGTGAGAGTGACACCAGAGTGAGAGTGAACACCAGAGTGAGAGTCAACACCAGAGTGAGAGTGACACCAGAGTGAGAGTCAACACCAGAGTGAGAGTGAACACCAGAGTGAGAGTGACACCAGAGTGAGAGTGACACCAGAGTGAGAGTGACACCAGAGTGAGAGTGAACACCAGAGTGAGAGTGAACACCAGAGTGAGAGTGAACACAAGAGTGAGAGTGACACCAGAGTGAGAGTCAACACCAGAGTGAGAGTGAACACCAGAGTGAGAGTGACACCAGAGTGAGAGTGACACCAGAGTGAGAGTGACACCAGAGTGAGAGTCAACACCAGAGTGAGAGTGAACACAAGAGTGAGAGTGAACACAAGAGTGAGAGTGAACACAAGAGTGAGAGTGAACACCAGAGTGACACCAGAGTGAGAGTCAACACCAGAGTGAGAGTGAACACCAGAGTGAGAGTCAACACCAGAGTGAGAGTGAACACCAGAGTGAGAGTGAACACCAGAGTAACACCAGAGTGAGAGTCAACACCAGAGTGAGAGTGACACCAGAGTGAGAGTGACACCAGAGTGAGAGTCAACACCAGAGTGAGAGTGAACACAAGAGTGAGAGTGAACACAAGAGTGAGAGTGAACACCAGAGTGACACCAGAGTGAGAGTGAACACCAGAGTGAGAGTGACACCAGAGTGAGAGTGACACCAGAGTGAGAGTGAACACCAGAGTGAGAGTGAACACCAGAGTGACACCAGAGTGAGAGTGAACACCAGAGTGAGAGTGAACACAAGAGTGAGAGTGAACACAAGAGTGAGAGTGAACACCAGAGTGACACCAGAGTGAGAGTGAACGCCAGAGTGAGAGTGAACACAAGAGTGAGAGTGAACACCAGAGTGACACCAGAGTGAGAGTGAACACCAGAGTGAGAGTGAACACCAGAGTGACACCAGAGTGAGAGTGAACACCAGAGTGAGAGTGAACACCAGAGTGAGAGTGACACCAGAGTGACACCAGAGTGAGAGTCAACACCAGAGTGAGAGTGACACCAGAGTGAGAGTGAACACCAGAGTGAGAGTGAACACCAGAATGAAAGTGACACCAGAGTGACACCAGAGTGAGAGTCAACACCAGAGTGAGACTGACACCAGAGTGAGAGTGACACCAGAGTGAGAGTGAACACCAGAGTGAGAGTGACACCAGAGTGAGAGTGAACACCAGAGTGAAAGTGAACACCAGAGTGAGAGTGAACACAAGAGTGAGAGTGAACACCAGAGTGAGAGTGAACACAAGAGTGAGAGTGAACACCAGAGTGACACCAGAGTGAGAGTCAACACCAGAGTGAGAGTGAATACCAGAATGAGAGTGACACCAGAGTGACACCAGAGTGAGAGTTACACCAGAGTGAGAGTGAACACCAGAGTGAGAGTGAACACAAGAGTGAGAGTCAACACCAGAGTGAGCGTGAACACAAGAGTGAGAGTGACACCAGAGTGACACCAGAGTGAGAGTCAACACCAGAGTGAGAGTGACACCAGAGTGAGAGTGAACACCAGAGTGAGAGTGAACACCAGAATGAAAGTGACACCAGAGTGAGAGTCAACACCAGAGTGAGACTGACACCAGAGTGAGAGTGAACACCAGAGTGAGAGTGAACACCAGAGTGACACCAGAGTGAGAGTCAACACCAGAGTGAGAGTGAACACCAGAGTGAGAGTGAACACAAGGGTGAGAGTGAACACCAGAGTGAGAGTGAACACAAGAGTGAGAGTGAACACCAGGGTGAGAGTGAACACCAGAATGAAAGTGACACCAGAGTGACACCAGAGTGAGAGTCAACACCAGAGTGAGAGTGACACCAGAGTGACACCAGAGTGAGAGTCAACACCAGAGTGAGAGTGACACCAGAGTGAGAGTGAACACCAGAGTGAGAGTGAACACCAGAGTGAAAGTGACACCAGAGTGACACCAGAGTGAGAGTGACACCAGAGTGAGAGTGACACCAGAGTGAGAGTGAACACCAGAGTGAGAGTGACGCCAGAGTGAGAGTGAACACCAGAGTGAGAGTCAACACCAGAGTGAGAGTGACCCCAGAGTGAGAGTCAACACCAGAGTGAGACTGACACCAGAGTGAGAGTTACACCAGAGTGAGAGTGAACACCAGAGTCAGAGTGAACACCAGAGTGAGAGTGAACACAAGAGTGAGAGTCAACACCAGAGTGAGAGTGAACACAAGAGTGAGAGTGACACCAGAGTGACACCAGAGTGAGAGTCAACACCAGAGTGAGAGTGACACCAGAGTGAGAGTGAACACCAGAGTGAGAGTGAACACCAGAATGAAAGTGACACCAGAGTGAGAGTCAACACCAGAGTGAGACTGACACCAGAGTGAGAGTGAACACCAGAATGAAAGTGACACCAGAGTGACACCAGAGTGAGAGTCAACACCAGAGTGAGAGTGACACCAGAGTGACACCAGAGTGAGAGTCAACACCAGAGTGAGAGTGACACCAGAGTGAGAGTGAACACCAGAGTGAGAGTGACACCAGAGTGAGAGTGACACCAGAGTGAGAGTGAACACCAGAGTGAGAGTCAACACCAGAGTGAGAGTGACGCCAGAGTGACCCCAGAGTGAGAGTCAACACCAGAGTGAGACTGACACCAGAGTGAGAGTGAACACCAGAGTGACACCAGAGTGAGAGTCAAAACCAGAGTGAGAGTGACACCAGAATGAGAGTGAACACCAGAGTGAGAGTCAACACCAGAGTGAGAGTGACACCAGAGTGACACCAGAGTGAGAGTCAACACCAGAGTGAGAGTGACACCAGAGTGAGAGTGAACACCAGAGTGAGAGTGAACACCAGAGTGACACCAGAGTGAGAGTCAACACCAGAGTGAGAGTGACACCAGAGTGAGAGTGAACACCAGAGTGAGAGTGAACACCAGAGTGAGAGTCAACACCAGAGTGAGAGTGACACCAGAGTGAGAGTGAACACCAGAGTGAGAGTGAACACCAGAGTGAGAGTGAACACCAGAGTGACACCAGAGTGAGAGTCAACACCAGAGTGAGAGTGACACCAGAGTGAGAGTGAACACCAGAGTGAGAGTGACACCAGAGTGAGAGTGACACCAGAGTGAGAGTGACACCAGAGTGACCCCAGAGTGAGAGTGAACACAGGAGTGAGAGTGAACACCAGAGTGAGAGTGACACCAGAGTGAGAGTGACACCAGAGTGAGAGTGAACACCAGAGTGAGAGTGAACACCAGAGTGAGAGTGAACACCAGAGTGACACCAGAGTGAGAGTCAACACCAGAGTGAGAGTGGCACCAGAGTGACCCCAGAGTGAGAGTGAACACCAGAGTGAGAGTGAACACCAGAGTGACACCAGAGTGAGAGTCAAAACCAGAGTGAGAGTGACACCAGAATGAGAGTGAACACCAGAGTGAGAGTGAACACCAGAGTGAGAGTGACACCAGAGTGACACCAGAGTGAGAGTCAACACCAGAGTGAGAGTGACACCAGAGTGAGAGTGAACACCAGAGTGAGAGTCAACACCAGAGTAAGACTGACACCAGAGTGAGAGTGACACCAGAGTGAGAGTCAACACCAGAGTGAGACTGACACCAGAGTGAGAGTGACACCAGAGTGAGAGTGAACACCAGAGTGAGAGTGAACACCAGAGTGAGAGTGAACACCAGAGTGACACCAGAGTGAGAGTCAACACCAGAGTGAGAGTGACACCAGAGTGACACCAGAGTGAGAGTCAACACCAGAGTGAGAGTGACACCAGAGTGAGAGTGAACACCAGAGTGAGAGTCAACACCAGAGTGAGAGTGACGCCAGAGTGAGAGTGAACACCAGAGTGAGAGTGAACACCAGAGTGAGAGTGACACCAGAGTGACCCCAGAGTGAGAGTCAACACCAGAGTGAGACTGACACCAGAGTGAGAGTGAACACCAGAGTGACACCAGAGTGAGAGTCAAAACCAGAGTGAGAGTGACACCAGAATGTGAGTGAACACCAGAGTGAGAGTGACACCAGAGTGAGAGTGACACCAGAGTGAGAGTGACACCAGAGTGACCCCAGAGTGAGAGTGAACACCAGAGTGAGAGTGAACACCAGAGTGAGAGTGACACCAGAGTGAGAGTGACACCAGAGTGAGAGTGAACACCAGAGTGAGAGTGAACACCAGAGTGACACCAGAGTGAGAGTCAACACCAGAGTGAGAGTGGCACCAGAGTGACCCCAGAGTGAGAGTGAACACCAGAGTGAGAGTGAACACCAGAGTGACACCAGAGTGAGAGTCAAAACCAGAGTGAGAGTGACACCAGAATGAGAGTGAACACCAGAGTGAGAGTGAACACCAGAGTGAGAGTGACACCAGAGTGACACCAGAGTGAGAGTCAACACCAGAGTGAGAGTGACACCAGAGTGAGAGTGAACACCAGAGTGAGAGTCAACACCAGAGTGAGAGTCAACACCAGAGTGAGACTGACACCAGAGTGAGAGTGACACCAGAGTGAGAGTCAACACCAGAGTGAGACTGACACCAGAGTGAGAGTGACACCAGAGTGAGAGTGAACACCAGAGTGAGAGTGAACACCAGAGTGAGAGTGAACACCAGAGTGACACCAGAGTGAGAGTCAACACCAGAGTGAGAGTGACACCAGAGTGACACCAGAGTGAGAGTCAACACCAGAGTGAGAGTGACACCAGAGTGAGAGTGAACACCAGAGTGAGAGTCAACACCAGAGTGAGAGTGACACCAGAGTGAGAGTGAACACCAGAGTGAGAGTGACGCCAGAGTGAGAGTGAACACCAGAGTGAGAGTGAACACCAGAGTGAGAGTGACACCAGAGTGACCCCAGAGTGAGAGTCAACACCAGAGTGAGACTGACACCAGAGTGAGAGTGAACACCAGAGTGACACCAGAGTGAGAGTCAAAACCAGAGTGAGAGTGACACCAGAATGTGAGTGAACACCAGAGTGAGAGTGAACACCAGAGTGAGAGTGACACCAGAGTGACACCAGAGTGAGAGTCAACACCAGAGTGAGAGTGACACCAGAGTGAGAGTGAACACCAGAGTGAGAGTGAACACCAGAGTGACACCAGAGTGAGAGTCAACACGAGAGTGAGAGTGACACCAGAGTGAGAGTGAACACCAGAGTGAGAATCAACACCAGAGTGAGAGTGACACCAGAGTGAGAGTGAACACCAGAGTGAGAGTAAACACCAGAGTGAGAGTGAACACCAGAGTGACACCAGAGTGAGAGTCAACACCAGAGTGAGAGTGACACCAGAGTGAGAGTGAACACCAGAGTGAGAGTGAACACCAGAATGAAAGTGACACCAGAGTGACACCAGAGTGAGAGTCAACACCAGAGTGAGAGTGAACACCAGAGTGAGAGTGACACCAGAGTGAGAGTGAACACCAGAGTGAAAGTGAACACCAGAGTGAGAGTGAACACAATAGTGAGAGTGAACACCAGAGTGAGAGTGAACACAAGAGTGAGAGTGAACACCAGAGTGACACCAGAGTGAGAGTCAACACCAGAGTGAGAGTGACACCAGAGTGAGAGTGACACCAGAGTGACACCAGAGTGAGAGTGACACCAGAGTGAGAGTGAATACCAGAATGAGAGTGACACCAGAGTGACACCAGAGTGAGAGTTACACCAGAGTGAGAGTGAACACCAGAGTTAGAGTGAACACAAGAGTGAGAGTGAACACCAGAGTGAGGGTGAACACAAGAGTGAGAGTGACACCAGAGTGACACCAGAGTGAGAGTGAACACCAGAGTGAGAGTGACACCAGAGTGAGAGTGAACACCAGAGTGAGAGTGAACACCAGAATGAAAGTGACACCAGAGTGACACCAGAGTGAGAGTCAACACCAGAGTGAGAGTCAACACCAGAGTGAGAGTGACACCAGAGTGAGAGTGAACACCAGAGTGAGAGTGAACACCAGAGTGAAAGTGACACCAGAGTGACACCAGAGTGAGAGTCAACACCAGAGTGAGAGTGACACCAGAGTGAGAGTGACACCAGAGTGAGAGTGAACACCAGAGTGAGAGTGACGCC
Source organism: Eucyclogobius newberryi (assembly GCF_026437365.1). NCBI lineage: Eukaryota > Metazoa > Chordata > Actinopteri > Gobiiformes > Gobiidae > Eucyclogobius > Eucyclogobius newberryi. The sequence goes on along the minus strand of NW_027315904.1, from coordinate 98,145 downwards.
AGAGTGAGAGTGAACACCAGAGTGAGAGTGAACACCAGAGTGACCCCAGAGTGAGAGTCAACACCAGAGTGAGACTGACACCAGAGTGAGAGTGAACACCAGAGTGACACCAGAGTGAGAGTCAAAACCAGAGTGAGAGTGACACCAGAATGTGAGTGAACACCAGAGTGAGAGTGAACACCAGAGTGAGAGTGACACCAGAGTGACACCAGAGTGAGAGTCAACACCAGAGTGAGAGTGACACCAGAGTGAGAGTGAACACCAGAGTGAGAGTGAACACCAGAGTGACACCAGAGTGAGAGTCAACACGAGAGTGAGAGTGACACCAGAGTGAGAGTGAACACCAGAGTGAGAATCAACACCAGAGTGAGAGTGACACCAGAGTGAGAGTGAACACCAGAGTGAGAGTGAACACCAGAGTGAGAGTGAACACCAGAGTGACACCAGAGTGAGAGTCAACACCAGAGTGAGAGTGACACCAGAGTGAGAGTGAACACCAGAGTGAGAGTGAACACCAGAATGAGAGTGACGCCAGAGTGAGAGTGAACACCAGAGTGAGAGTGAACACCAGAGTGAGAGTGACACCAGAGTGAGAGTCAACACCAGAGTGAGAGTGAACACAAGAGTGAGAGTGAACACAAGAGTGAGAGTGAACACCAGAGTGACACCAGAGTGAGAGTGAACACCAGAGTGAGAGTGACACCAGAGTGAGAGTGACACCAGAGTGAGAGTGAACACCAGAGTGAGAGTGAACACCAGAGTGACACCAGAGTGAGAGTGAACACCAGAGTGAGAGTGAACACAAGAGTGAGAGTGAACACAAGAGTGAGAGTGAACACCAGAGTGACACCAGAGTGAGAGTGAACACCAGAGTGAGAGTGAACACAAGAGTGAGAGTGAACACCAGAGTGACACCAGAGTGAGAGTCAACACCAGAGTGAGAGTGACACCAGAGTGAGAGTGACACCAGAGTGAGAGTGAATACCAGAGTGAGAGTTACACAAGAGTGAGAGTGAACACCAGAGTGAGAGTGAACACCAGAGTGAGAGTGACACCAGAGTGACACCAGAGTGAGAGTCAACACCAGAGTGAGAGTGACACCAGAGTGAGAGTGAACACCAGAGTGAGAGTGAACACCAGAGTGACACCAGAGTGAGAGTCAACACCAGAGTGAGAGTGACACCAGAGTGAGAGTGAACACCAGAGTGAGAGTGAACACCAGAGTGAGAGTCAACACCAGAGTGAGAGTGACACCAGAGTGAGAGTGAACACCAGAGTGAGAGTGAACACCAGCGTGAGAGTGAACACCAGAGTGACACCAGAGTGAGAGTCAACACCAGAGTGAGAGTGACACCAGAGTGAGAGTGAACACCAGAGTGAGAGTGACACCAGAGTGAGAGTGACACCAGAGTGAGAGTGACACCAGAGTGAGAGTGAACACCAGATTGAGAGCTACACCAGAGTGACACCAGAGTGAGAGTGAACACCAGAGTGAGAGTGAAACCAGAGTGAGAGTGACACCAGAGTGAGAGTGACACCAGAGTGAGAGTGAACACCAGAGTGAGAGTGAACACCAGAGTGACACCAGAGTGAGAGTCAACACCAGAGCGAGAGTGAACACCAGAGTGAGAGTCAACACCAGAGTGAGAGTGACACCAGAGTGAGAGTGAACACCAGAGTGAGAGTGAACACCAGAGTGAGAGTGAACACCAGAGTGACACCAGAGTGAGAGTCAACACCAGAGTGAGAGTGACACCAGAGTGAGAGTGAACACCAGAATGAAAGTGACACCAGAGTGACACCAGAGTGAGAGTCAACACCAGAGTGAGAGTGACACCAGAGTGACACCAGAGTGAGAGTGAACACCAGAGTGAGAGTGACACCAGAGTGAGAGTGAACACCAGAGTGAGAGTGACACCAGAGTGAGAGTGAACACCAGAGTGAGAGTGAACACCAGAATGAGAGTGAACACCAGAATGAAAGTGACACCAGAGTGACACCAGAGTGAGAGTCAACACCAGAGTGACACCAGAGTGAGAGTCAACACCAGAGTGAGAGTGACACCAGAGTGAGAGTGAACACCAGAGTGAGAGTGAACACCAGAGTGAGAGTCAACACCAGAGTGAGAGTGACACCAGAGTGAGAGTGAACACCAGAGTGAGAGTGAACACCAGCGTGAGAGTGAACACCAGAGTGACACCAGAGTGAGAGTCAACACCAGAGTGAGAGTGACACCAGAGTGAGAGTGACACCAGAGTGAGAGTGACACCAGAGTGAGAGTGAACACCAGATTGAGAGCTACACCAGAGTGACACCAGAGTGAGAGTGAACACCAGAGTGAGAGTGAAACCAGAGTGAGAGTGACACCAGAGTGAGAGTGACACCAGAGTGAGAGTGAACACCAGAGTGAGAGTGAACACCAGAGTGAGAGTGAACACCAGAGTGACACCAGAGTGAGAGTCAACACCAGAGCGAGAGTGAACACCAGAGTGAGAGTCAACACCAGAGTGAGAGTGACACCAGAGTGAGAGTGAACACCAGAGTGAGAGTGAACACCAGAGTGACACCAGAGTGAGAGTCAACACCAGAGTGAGAGTGACACCAGAGTGAGAGTGAACACCAGAATGAAAGTGACACCAGAGTGACACCAGAGTGAGAGTCAACACCAGAGTGAGAGTGACACCAGAGTGACACCAGAGTGACACCAGAGTGAGAGTGAACACCAGAGTGAGAGTGACACCAGAGTGAGAGTGAACACCAGAGTGAGAGTGACACCAGAGTGAGAGTGAACACCAGAGTGAGAGTGAACACCAGAATGAGAGTGAACACCAGAATGAAAGTGACACCAGAGTGACACCAGAGTGAGAGTCAACACCAGAGTGAGAGTGACACCAGAGTGAGAGTGAACACCAGAGTGAGAGTGAACACCAGAATGAAAGTGACACCAGAGTGAGAGTCAACACCAGAGTGAGACAAAACACCAGAGCGAGAGTGACACCAGAATGAGAGTGAACACCAGAGTGAGAGTGACACCAGAGTGAGAGTGAACACCAGAGTGAAAGTGAACACCAGAGTGAGAGTGAACACAATAGTGAGAGTGAACACCAGAGTGAGAGTGAACACAAGAGTGAGAGTGAACACCAGAGTGACACCAGAGTGAGAGTCAACACCAGAGTGAGAGTGACACCAGAGTGAGAGTGACACCAGAGTGACACCAGAGTGAGAGTGACACCAGAGTGAGAGTGAATACCAGAATGAGAGTGACACCAGAGTGACACCAGAGTGAGAGTTACACCAGAGTGAGAGTGAACACCAGAGTTAGAGTGAACACAAGAGTGAGAGTGAACACCAGAGTGAGGGTGAACACAAGAGTGAGAGTGACACCAGAGTGACACCAGAGTGAGAGTGAACACCAGAGTGAGAGTGACACCAGAGTGAGAGTGAACACCAGAGTGAGAGTGAACACCAGAATGAAAGTGACACCAGAGTGACACCAGAGTGAGAGTCAACACCAGAGTGAGAGTGACACCAGAGTGACACCAGAGTGAGAGTCAACACCAGAGTGAGAGTGACACCAGAGTGAGAGTGAACACCAGAGTGAGAGTGAACACCAGAGTGAAAGTGACACCAGAGTGACACCAGAGTGAGAGTCAACACCAGAGTGAGAGTGACACCAGAGTGAGAGTGACACCAGAGTGAGAGTGAACACCAGAGTGAGAGTGACGCCAGAGTGAGAGTGAACACCAGAGTGAGAGTGAACACCAGAGTGAGAGTGACACCAGAGTGAGAGTCAACACCAGAGTGAGAGTGAACACAAGAGTGAGAGTGAACACAAGAGTGAGAGTGAACACCAGAGTGACACCAGAGTGAGAGTGAACACCAGAGTGACACCAGAGTGAGAGTGAACACCAGAGTGAGAGTGAACACAAGAGTGAGAGTGAACACAAGAGTGAGAGTGAACACCAGAGTGACACCAGAGTGAGAGTGAACACCAGAGTGAGAGTGAACACAAGAGTGAGAGTGAACACCAGAGTGACACCAGAGTGAGAGTCAACACCAGAGTGAGAGTGACACCAGAGTGAGAGTGACACCAGAGTGAGAGTGAATACCAGAGTGAGAGTTACACAAGAGTGAGAGTGAACACCAGAGTGAGAGTGAACACCAGAGTGAGAGTGAACACCAGAGTGAGAGTGAACACCAGAGTGACACCAGAGTGAGAGTCAACACCAGAGTGAGAGTGACACCAGAGTGAGAGTGAACACCAGAGTGAGAGTGAACACCAGAGTGAGAGTCAACACCAGAGTGAGAGTGACACCAGAGTGAGAGTGAACACCAGAGTGAGAGTGAACACCAGCGTGAGAGTGAACACCAGAGTGACACCAGAGTGAGAGTCAACACCAGAGTGAGAGTGACACCAGAGTGAGAGTGAACACCAGAGTGAGAGTGACACCAGAGTGAGAGTGACACCAGAGTGAGAGTGACACCAGAGTGAGAGTGAACACCAGATTGAGAGCTACACCAGAGTGACACCAGAGTGAGAGTGAACACCAGAGTGAGAGTGAAACCAGAGTGAGAGTGACACCAGAGTGAGAGTGACACCAGAGTGAGAGTGAACACCAGAGTGAGAGTGAACACCAGAGTGAGAGTGAACACCAGAGTGACACCAGAGTGAGAGTCAACACCAGAGCGAGAGTGACACCAGAGTGAGAGTGAACACCAGAGTGAGAGTGGCACCAGAGTGACCCCAGAGTGAGAGTGAACACCAGAGTGAGAGTGAACACCAGAGTGACACCAGAGTGAGAGTCAAAACCAGAGTGAGAGTGACACCAGAATGAGAGTGAACACCAGAGTGAGAGTGAACACCAGAGTGAGAGTGACACCAGAGTGACACCAGAGTGAGAGTCAACACCAGAGTGAGAGTGACACCAGAGTGAGAGTGAACACCAGAGTGACACCAGAGTTAGAGTCAACACCAGAGTGAGAGTGACACCAGAGTGAGAGTGACACCAGAGTGAGAGTGAACACCAGAGTGAGAGTGACACCAGAGTGAGAGTCAACACCAGAGTGAGAGTGAACACCAGAGTGAGAGTGAACACCAGAGTGAGAGTGACACCAGAGTGAGAGTGAACACCAGAGTGAGAGTGAACACAAGAGTGAGAGTGAACACAAGAGTGAGAGTGAACACCAGAGTGACACCAGAGTGAGAGTCAACACCAGAGTGAGAGTGACACCAGAGTGAGAGTGACACCAGAGTGAGAGTGAACACCAGAGTGAGAGTGAACACCAGAGTGACACCAGAGTGAGAGTAAACACCAGAGTGAGAGTGACACCAGAGTGAGAGTGAATACCAGAGTGAGAGTTACACCAGAGTGAGAGTGAACACCAGAGTGAGAGTGAACACAAGAGAGAGTGAACACCAGAGTGAGAGTGACACCAGAGTGACACCAGAGTGAGAGTCAACACCAGAGTGAGAGTGAACACCAGAATGAAAGTGACACCAGAGTGACACCAGAGTGAGAGTCAACACCAGAGTGAGACTGACACCAGAGTGAGAGTGACACCAGAGTGAGAGTGAACACCAGAGTGAGAGTGAACACAAGAGTGAGAGTGAACACAAGAGTGAGAGTGAACACCAGAGTGACACCAGAGTGAGAGTCAACACCAGAGTGAGAGTGACACCAGAGTGAGAGTGACACCAGAGTGAGAGTGAACACCAGAGTGAGAGTGAACACCAGAGTGACACCAGAGTGAGAGTCAACACCAGAGTGAGAGTGACACCAGAGTGAGAGTGAATACCAGAGTGAGAGTTACACCAGAGTGAGAGTGAACACCAGAGTGAGAGTGAACACAAGAGAGAGTGAACACCAGAGTGAGAGTGACACCAGAGTGACACCAGAGTGAGAGTCAACACCAGAGTGAGAGTGAACACCAGAATGAAAGTGACACCAGAGTGACACCAGAGTGAGAGTCAACACCAGAGTGAGACTGACACCAGAGTGAGAGTGACACCAGAGTGAGAGTGAACACCAGAGTGAGAGTGACACCAGAGTGAGAGTGAACACCAGAGTGAAAGTGAACACCAGAGTGAGAGTTAACACAAGAGTGAGAGTGAACACCAGAGTGACACCAGAGTGAGAGTGAACACCAGAGTGACACCAGAGTGAGGGTCAACACCAGAGTGACAGTGACACCAGAGTGAGAGTGACACCAGAGTGAACACCAGAGTGAGAGTGACACCAGAGTGACACCAGAGTGAGAGTCAACACCAGAGTGAGAGTAACACCAGAGTGAGAGTGAACACCAGAGTGAGAGTGAACACCAGAGTGAGAGTGACACCAGAGTGACACCAGAGTGACACCAGAGTGAGAGTCAACACCAGAGTGAGACTGACACCAGAGTGAGAGTGACACCAGAGTGAGAGTGAACACCAGAGTGAGAGTGAACACCAGAGTGAGAGTGAACACCAGAGTGACACCAGAGTGAGAGTCAACACCAGAGTGAGAGTGACACCAGAGTGACACCAGAGTGAGAGTCAACACCAGAGTGAGAGTGACACCAGAGTGAGAGTGAACACAAGAGTGAGAGTGAACACCAGAGTGAGAGTGAACACCAGAGTGACACCAGAGTGAGAGTAAACACCAGAGTGAGAGTGACACCAGAGTGAGAGTGAACACCAGAGTGAGAGTGACGCCAGAGTGAGAGTGAACACCAGAGTGAGAGTGAACACCAGAGTGAGAGTGACACCAGAGTGACCCCAGAGTGAGAGTCAACACCAGAGTGAGACTGACACCAGAGTGAGAGTGAACACCAGAGTGACACCAGAGTGAGAGTCAAAACCAGAGTGAGAGTGACACCAGAATGTGAGTGAACACCAGAGTGAGAGTGAACACCAGAGTGAGAGTGACACCAGAGTGACACCAGAGTGAGAGTCAACACCAGAGTGAGAGTGAACACCAGAGTGAGAGTGAACACCAGAGTAACACCAGAGTGAGAGTCAACACGAGAGTGAGAGTGACACCAGAGTGAGAGTGAACACCAGAGTGAGATTCAACACCAGAGTGAGAGTGACACCAGAGTGAGAGTGAACACCAGAGTGAGAGTGAACACCAGAGTGAGAGTGAACACCAGAGTGACACCAGAGTGAGAGTCAACACCAGAGTGAGAGTGACACCAGAGTGAGAGTTAACACCAGAGTGAGAGTGAACACCAGAATGAAAGTGACACCAGAGTGACACCAGAGTGAGAGTCAACACCAGAGTGAGAGTGACACCAGAGTGACACCAGAGTGAGAGTGAACACCAGAGTGAGAGTGAACACCAGAGTGAGAGTGACACCAGAGTGAGAGTGAACACCAGAGTGAGAGTGACACCAGAGTGAGAGTGAACACCAGAGTGAGAGTGAACACCAGAATGAGAGTGAACACCAGAATGAAAGTGACACCAGAGTGACACCAGAGTGAGAGTCAACACCAGAGTGAGAGTGACACCAGAGTGAGAGTGAACACCAGAGTGAGAGTGAACACCAGAATGAAAGTGACACCAGAGTGACACCAGAGTGAGAGTCAACACCAGAGTGAGACAAAACACCAGAGTGAGAGTGACACCAGAGTGAGAGTGAACACCAGAGTGAGAGTGACACCAGAGTGAGAGTGAACACCAGAGTGAAAGTGAACACCAGAGTGAGAGTGAACACCAGAGTGAGAGTGAACACAAGAGTGAGAGTGAACACCAGAGTGACACCAGAGTGAGAGTCAACACCAGAGTGAGAGTGACACCAGAGTGAGAGTGACACCAGAGTGACACCAGAGTGAGAGTGACACCAGAGTGAGAGTGAATACCAGAATGAGAGTGACACCAGAGTGACACCAGAGTGAGAGTTACACCAGAGTGAGAGTGAACACCAGAGTTAGAGTGAACACAAGAGTGAGAGTGAACACCAGAGTGAGGGTGAACACCAGAGTGAGAGTGACACCAGAGTGAGAGTGAACACCAGAGTGAAAGTGAACACCAGAGTGAGAGTGAACACCAGAGTGAGAGTGAACACAAGAGTGAGAGTGAACACCAGAGTGACACCAGAGTGAGAGTGACACCAGAGTGAGAGTGAACACCAGAGTGAGAGTGACACCAGAGTGAGAGTGACACCAGAGTGAGAGTGACACCAGAGTGAGAGTGAACACCAGATTGAGAGCTACACCAGAGTGACACCAGAGTGAGAGTGAACACCAGAGTGAGAGTGAAACCAGAGTGAGAGTGACACCAGAGTGAGAGTGACACCAGAGTGAGAGTGAACACCAGAGTGAGAGTGAACACCAGAGTGAGAGTGAACACCAGAGTGACACCAGAGTGAGAGTCAACACCAGAGCGAGAGTGACACCAGAGTGAGAGTGAACACCAGAGTGAGAGTGGCACCAGAGTGACCCCAGAGTGAGAGTGAACACCAGAGTGAGAGTGAACACCAGAGTGACACCAGAGTGAGAGTCAAAACCAGAGTGAGAGTGACACCAGAATGAGAGTGAACACCAGAGTGAGAGTGAACACCAGAGTGAGAGTGACACCAGAGTGACACCAGAGTGAGAGTCAACACCAGAGTGAGAGTGACACCAGAGTGAGAGTGAACACCAGAGTGACACCAGAGTTAGAGTCAACACCAGAGTGAGAGTGACACCAGAGTGAGAGTGACACCAGAGTGAGAGTGAACACCAGAGTGAGAGTGACACCAGAGTGAGAGTCAACACCAGAGTGAGAGTGAACACCAGAGTGAGAGTGAACACCAGAGTGAGAGTGACACCAGAGTGAGAGTGAACACCAGAGTGAGAGTGAACACAAGAGTGAGAGTGAACACAAGAGTGAGAGTGAACACCAGAGTGACACCAGAGTGAGAGTCAACACCAGAGTGAGAGTGACACCAGAGTGAGAGTGACACCAGAGTGAGAGTGAACACCAGAGTGAGAGTGAACACCAGAGTGACACCAGAGTGAGAGTAAACACCAGAGTGAGAGTGACACCAGAGTGAGAGTGAATACCAGAGTGAGAGTTACACCAGAGTGAGAGTGAACACCAGAGTGAGAGTGAACACAAGAGAGAGTGAACACCAGAGTGAGAGTGACACCAGAGTGACACCAGAGTGAGAGTCAACACCAGAGTGAGAGTGAACACCAGAATGAAAGTGACACCAGAGTGACACCAGAGTGAGAGTCAACACCAGAGTGAGACTGACACCAGAGTGAGAGTGACACCAGAGTGAGAGTGAACACCAGAGTGAGAGTGAACACAAGAGTGAGAGTGAACACAAGAGTGAGAGTGAACACCAGAGTGACACCAGAGTGAGAGTCAACACCAGAGTGAGAGTGACACCAGAGTGAGAGTGACACCAGAGTGAGAGTGAACACCAGAGTGAGAGTGAACACCAGAGTGACACCAGAGTGAGAGTCAACACCAGAGTGAGAGTGACACCAGAGTGAGAGTGAATACCAGAGTGAGAGTTACACCAGAGTGAGAGTGAACACCAGAGTGAGAGTGAACACAAGAGAGAGTGAACACCAGAGTGAGAGTGACACCAGAGTGACACCAGAGTGAGAGTCAACACCAGAGTGAGAGTGAACACCAGAATGAAAGTGACACCAGAGTGACACCAGAGTGAGAGTCAACACCAGAGTGAGACTGACACCAGAGTGAGAGTGACACCAGAGTGAGAGTGAACACCAGAGTGAGAGTGACACCAGAGTGAGAGTGAACACCAGAGTGAAAGTGAACACCAGAGTGAGAGTTAACACAAGAGTGAGAGTGAACACCAGAGTGACACCAGAGTGAGAGTGAACACCAGAGTGACACCAGAGTGAGGGTCAACACCAGAGTGACAGTGACACCAGAGTGAGAGTGACACCAGAGTGAACACCAGAGTGAGAGTGACACCAGAGTGACACCAGAGTGAGAGTCAACACCAGAGTGAGAGTAACACCAGAGTGAGAGTGAACACCAGAGTGAGAGTGAACACCAGAGTGAGAGTGACACCAGAGTGACACCAGAGTGACACCAGAGTGAGAGTCAACACCAGAGTGAGACTGACACCAGAGTGAGAGTGACACCAGAGTGAGAGTGAACACCAGAGTGAGAGTGAACACCAGAGTGAGAGTGAACACCAGAGTGACACCAGAGTGAGAGTCAACACCAGAGTGAGAGTGACACCAGAGTGACACCAGAGTGAGAGTCAACACCAGAGTGAGAGTGACACCAGAGTGAGAGTGAACACAAGAGTGAGAGTGAACACCAGAGTGAGAGTGAACACCAGAGTGACACCAGAGTGAGAGTAAACACCAGAGTGAGAGTGACACCAGAGTGAGAGTGAACACCAGAGTGAGAGTGACGCCAGAGTGAGAGTGAACACCAGAGTGAGAGTGAACACCAGAGTGAGAGTGACACCAGAGTGACCCCAGAGTGAGAGTCAACACCAGAGTGAGACTGACACCAGAGTGAGAGTGAACACCAGAGTGACACCAGAGTGAGAGTCAAAACCAGAGTGAGAGTGACACCAGAATGTGAGTGAACACCAGAGTGAGAGTGAACACCAGAGTGAGAGTGACACCAGAGTGACACCAGAGTGAGAGTCAACACCAGAGTGAGAGTGAACACCAGAGTGAGAGTGAACACCAGAGTAACACCAGAGTGAGAGTCAACACGAGAGTGAGAGTGACACCAGAGTGAGAGTGAACACCAGAGTGAGATTCAACACCAGAGTGAGAGTGACACCAGAGTGAGAGTGAACACCAGAGTGAGAGTGAACACCAGAGTGAGAGTGAACACCAGAGTGACACCAGAGTGAGAGTCAACACCAGAGTGAGAGTGACACCAGAGTGAGAGTGAACACCAGAGTGAGAGTGAACACCAGAATGAAAGTGACACCAGAGTGACACCAGAGTGAGAGTCAACACCAGAGTGAGAGTGACACCAGAGTGACACCAGAGTGAGAGTGAACACCAGAGTGAGAGTGAACACCAGAGTGAGAGTGACACCAGAGTGAGAGTGAACACCAGAGTGAGAGTGACACCAGAGTGAGAGTGAACACCAGAGTGAGAGTGAACACCAGAATGAGAGTGAACACCAGAATGAAAGTGACACCAGAGTGACACCAGAGTGAGAGTCAACACCAGAGTGAGAGTGACACCAGAGTGAGAGTGAACACCAGAGTGAGAGTGAACACCAGAATGAAAGTGACACCAGAGTGACACCAGAGTGAGAGTCAACACCAGAGTGAGACAAAACACCAGAGTGAGAGTGACACCAGAGTGAGAGTGAACACCAGAGTGAGAGTGACACCAGAGTGAGAGTGAACACCAGAGTGAAAGTGAACACCAGAGTGAGAGTGAACACCAGAGTGAGAGTGAACACAAGAGTGAGAGTGAACACCAGAGTGACACCAGAGTGAGAGTCAACACCAGAGTGAGAGTGACACCAGAGTGAGAGTGACACCAGAGTGACACCAGAGTGAGAGTGACACCAGAGTGAGAGTGAATACCAGAATGAGAGTGACACCAGAGTGACACCAGAGTGAGAGTTACACCAGAGTGAGAGTGAACACCAGAGTTAGAGTGAACACAAGAGTGAGAGTGAACACCAGAGTGAGGGTGAACACCAGAGTGAGAGTGACACCAGAGTGAGAGTGAACACCAGAGTGAAAGTGAACACCAGAGTGAGAGTGAACACCAGAGTGAGAGTGAACACAAGAGTGAGAGTGAACACCAGAGTGACACCAGAGTGAGAGTCAACACCAGAGTGAGAGTGACACCAGAGTGAGAGTGACACCAGAGTGACACCAGAGTGAGAGTGAATACCAGAATGAGAGTGACACCAGAGTGACACCAGAGTGAGAGTCAACACCAGAGTGAGAGTGACACCAGAGTGAGAGTGAACACCAGAGTGAGAGTGAACACCAGAATGAAAGTGACACCAGAGTGACACCAGAGTGAGAGTCAACACCAGAGTGAGAGTGACACCAGAGTGACACCAGAGTGAGAGTCAACACCAGAGTGAGAGTGACACCAGAGTGAGAGTGAACACCAGAGTGAGAGTGAACACCAGAGTGAAAGTGACACCAGAGTGACACCAGAGTGAGAGTCAACACCAGAGTGAGAGTGACACCAGAGTGAGAGTGACACCAGAGTGAGAGTGAACACCAGAGTGAGAGTGACGCCAGAGTGAGAGTGAACACCAGAGTGAGAGTGAACACCAGAGTGAGAGTGACACCAGAGTGAGAGTCAACACCAGAGTGAGAGTGAACACAAGAGTGAGAGTGAACACAAGAGTGAGAGTGAACACCAGAGTGACACCAGAGTGAGAGTGAACACCAGAGTGAGAGTGACACCAGAGTGAGAGTGACACCAGAGTGAGAGTGAACACCAGAGTGAGAGTGAACACCAGAGTGACACCAGAGTGAGAGTGAACACCAGAGTGAGAGTGAACACAAGAGTGAGAGTGAACACAAGAGTGAGAGTGAACACCAGAGTGACACCAGAGTGAGAGTGAACACCAGAGTGAGAGTGAACACAAGAGTGAGAGTGAACACCAGAGTGACACCAGAGTGAGAGTCAACACCAGAGTGAGAGTGACACCAGAGTGAGAGTTACACCAGAGTGAGAGTGAATACCAGAGTGAGAGTGAACACCAGAGTGAGAGTGAACACCAGAGTGAGAGTGACACCAGAGTGACACCAGAGTGAGAGTTAACACCAGAGTGAGAGTGAACACCAGAGTGAGAGTGAACACCAGAGTGACACCAGAGTGAGAGTCAACACCAGAGTGAGAGTGACACCAGAGTGAGAGTGAACACCAGAGTGAGAGTGAACACCAGAGTGAGAGTCAACACCAGAGTGAGAGTGACACCAGAGTGAGAGTGAACACCAGAGTGAGAGTGAACACCAGAGTGAGAGTGAACACCAGAGTGACACCAGAGTGAGAGTCAACACCAGAGTGAGAGTGACACCAGAGTGAGAGTGAACACCAGAGTGAGAGTGACACCAGAGTGAGAGTGACACCAGAGTGAGAGTGACACCAGAGTGAGAGTGAACACCAGATTGAGAGCTACACCAGAGTGAAACCAGAGTGAGAGTGAACACCAGAGTGAGAGTGAACACAAGAGAGAGTGAACACCAGAGTGAGAGTGAACACAAGAGTGAGAGTGACACCAGAGTGACACCAGAGTGAGAGTGAACACCAGAGTGAGAGTGAACACAAGAGTGAGAGTGACACCAGAGTGACACCAGAGTGAGAGTGAACACCAGAGTGAGAGTGAACACCAGAGTGAGAGTGACACCAGAGTGACACCAGAGTGAGAGTCAACACCAGAGTGAGAGTGAACACCAGAATGAAAGTGACACCAGAGTGACACCAGAGTGAGAGTCAACACCAGAGTGAGACTGACACCAGAGTGAGAGTGACACCAGAGTGAGAGTGAACACCAGAGTGAGAGTGACACCAGAGTGAGAGTGAACACCAGAGTGAAAGTGAACACCAGAGTGAGAGTTAACACAAGAGTGAGAGTGAACACCAGAGTGACACCAGAGTGAGAGTGAACACCAGAGTGAGAGTGAACACAAGAGTGAGCGTGAACACCAGAGTGACACCAGAGTGAGGGTCAACACCAGAGTGACAGTGACAACAGAGTGAGAGTGACACCAGAGTGAGAGTGAACACCAGAGTGAGAGTGACACCAGAGTGACACCAGAGTGAGAGTGAACACCAGAGTGAGAGTGAACACCAGAGTGAGAGTGACACCAGAGTGACACCAGAGTGAGAGTCAACACCAGAGTGAGAGTGAACACCAGAATGAAAGTGACACCAGAGTGACACCAGAGTGAGAGTCAACACCAGAGTGAGAGTGACACCAGAGTGAGAGTGACACCAGAGTGAGAGTGAACACCAGAGTGAGAGTGACACCAGAGTGAGAGTGAACACCAGAGTGAAAGTGAACACCAGAGTGAGAGTTAACACAAGAGTGAGAGTGAACACCAGAGTGACACCAGAGTGAGAGTGAACACCAGAGTGAGAGTGAACACAAGAGTGAGCGTGAACACCAGAGTGACACCAGAGTGAGGGTCAACACCAGAGTGACGGTGACACCAGAGTGAGAGTGACACCAGAGTGAGAGTGAACACCAGAGTGAGAGTGACACCAGAGTGACACCAGAGTGAGAGTCAACACCAGAGTGAGAGTAACACCAGAGTGAGAGTGAACACCAGAGTGAGAGTGAACACCAGAGTGAGACTGACACCAGAGTTACACCAGAGTGAGAGTGACACCAGAATGAGAGTGAACACCAGAGTGAGAGTGAACACCAGAGTGAGAGTGAACACCAGATTGAGAGTGACACCAGAGTGACACCAGAGTGAGAGTCAACACCAGAGTGAGAGTGACACCAGAGTGAGATTGAACACCAGAGTGAGAGTGAACACCAGAGTGAGAGTGACACCAGAGTGACACCAGAGTGAGAGTCAACACCAGATTGAGAGTGAACACCAGAGTGAGAGTGAACACCAGAGTGAGAGTGAACACCAGAGTGAGAGTGAACACCAGAGTGACACCAGAGTGAGAGTCAACACCAGAGTGAGAGTGACACCAGAGTGACACCAGAGTGAGAGTCAACACCAGAGTGAGAGTGAAACCAGAGTGAGAGTGACACCAGAGTGAGAGTGAACACCAGAGTGAGAGTGAACACAAGAGTGAGAGTGAACACAAGAGTGAGAGTGAACACCAGAGTAACACCAGAGTGAGAGTGAACACCAGAGTGAGAGTGAACACAAGAGTGAGAGTGAACACAAGAGTGAGAGTGAACACCAGAGTGACACCAGAGTGAGAGTGAACACCAGAGTGAGAGTGAACACAAGAGTGAGAGTGAACACCAGAGTGACACCAGAGTGAGAGTCAACACCAGAGTGAGAGTGACACCAGAGTGAGAGTGACACCAGAGTGAGAGTGAATACCAGAGTGAGAGTTACACAAGAGTGAGAGTGAACACCAGAGTGAGAGTGAACACCAGAGTGAGAGTGACACCAGAGTGACACCAGAGTGAGAGTCAACACCAGAGTGAGAGTGACACCAGAGTGAGAGTGAACACCAGAGTGAGAGTGAACACCAGAGTGACACCAGAGTGAGAGTCAACACCAGAGTGAGAGTGACACCAGAGTGAGAGTGAACACCAGAGTGAGAGTGAACACCAGAGTGAGAGTCAACACCAGAGTGAGAGTGACACCAGAGTGAGAGTGAACACCAGAGTGAGAGTGAACACCAGCGTGAGAGTGAACACCAGAGTGTCACCAGAGTGAGAGTCAACACCAGAGTGAGAGTGACACCAGAGTGAGAGTGAACACCAGAGTGAGAGTGACACCAGAGTGAGAGTGACACCAGAGTGAGAGTGACACCAGAGTGAGAGTGAACACCAGATTGAGAGCTACACCAGAGTGACACCAGAGTGAGAGTGAACACCAGAGTGAGAGTGAAACCAGAGTGAGAGTGACACCAGAGTGAGAGTGACACCAGAGTGAGAGTGAACACCAGAGTGAGAGTGAACACCAGAGTGAGAGTGAACACCAGAGTGACACCAGAGTGAGAGTCAACACCAGAGCGAGAGTGAACACCAGAGTGAGAGTCAACACCAGAGTGAGAGTGACACCAGAGTGAGAGTGAACACCAGAGTGAGAGTGAACACCAGAGTGAGAGTGAACACCAGAGTGAGAGTGAACACCAGAATGAAAGTGACACCAGAGTGACACCAGAGTGAGAGTCAACACCAGAGTGAGAGTGACACCAGAGTGACACCAGAGTGACACCAGAGTGAGAGTGAACACCAGAGTGAGAGTGAACACCAGAGTGAGAGTGACACCAGAGTGAGAGTGAACACCAGAGTGAGAGTGACACCAGAGTGAGAGTGAACACCAGAGTGAGAGTGAACACCAGAATGAGAGTGAACACCAGAATGAAAGTGACACCAGAGTGACACCAGAGTGAGAGTCAACACCAGAGTGAGAGTGACACCAGAGTGAGAGTGAACACCAGAGTGAGAGTGAACACCAGAATGAAAGTGACACCAGAGTGAGAGTCAACACCAGAGTGAGACAAAACACCAGAGTGAGAGTGACACCAGAGTGAGAGTGAACACCAGAGTGAGAGTGACACCAGAGTGAGAGTGAACACCAGAGTGAAAGTGAACACCAGAGTGAGAGTGAACACAATAGTGAGAGTGAACACCAGAGTGAGAGTGAACACAAGAGTGAGAGTGAACACCAGAGTGACACCAGAGTGAGAGTCAACACCAGAGTGAGTGACACCAGAGTGAGAGTGACACCAGAGTGAGAGTGACACCAGAGTGAGAGTGAATACCAGAATGAGAGTGACACCAGAGTGACACCAGAGTGAGAGTTACACCAGAGTGAGAGTGAACACCAGAGTTAGAGTGAACACAAGAGTGAGAGTGAACACCAGAGTGAGGGTGAACACAAGAGTGAGAGTGACACCAGAGTGACACCAGAGTGAGAGTGAACACCAGAGTGAGAGTGACACCAGAGTGAGAGTGAACACCAGAGTGAGAGTGAACACCAGAATGAAAGTGACACCAGAGTGACACCAGAGTGAGAGTCAACACCAGAGTGAGAGTCAACACCAGAGTGAGAGTGACACCAGAGTGAGAGTGAACACCAGAGTGAGAGTGAACACCAGAGTGAAAGTGACACCAGAGTGACACCAGAGTGAGAGTCAACACCAGAGTGAGAGTGACACCAGAGTGAGAGTGACACCAGAGTGAGAGTGAACACCAGAGTGAGAGTGACGCCAGAGTGAGAGTGAACACCAGAGTGAGAGTGAACACCAGAGTGAGAGTGACACCAGAGTGAGAGTCAACACCAGAGTGAGAGTGAACACAAGAGTGAGAGTGAACACAAGAGTGAGAGTGAACACCAGAGTGACACCAGAGTGAGAGTGAACACCAGAGTGAGAGTGACACCAGAGTGAGAGTGACACCAGAGTGAGAGTGAACACCAGAGTGAGAGTGAACACCAGAGTGACACCAGAGTGAGAGTGAACACCAGAGTGAGAGTGAACACAAGAGTGAGAGTGAACACAAGAGTGAGAGTGAACACCAGAGTGACACCAGAGTGAGAGTGAACACCAGAGTGAGAGTGAACACAAGAGTGAGAGTGAACACCAGAGTGACACCAGAGTGAGAGTCAACACCAGAGTGAGAGTGACACCAGAGTGAGAGTGACACCAGAGTGAGAGTGAATACCAGAGTGAGAGTTACACAAGAGTGAGAGTGAACACCAGAGTGAGAGTGAACACCAGAGTGAGAGTGACACCAGAGTGACACCAGAGTGAGAGTGAACACCAGAGTGAGAGTGACACCAGAGTTACACAAGAGTGAGAGTGAACACCAGAGTGAGAGTGAACACCAGAGTGAGAGTGACACCAGAGTGACACCAGAGTGAGAGTGAACACCAGAGTGAGAGTGAACACCAGAGTGAGAGTGAACACCAGAGTGACACCAGAGTGAGAGTCAACACCAGAGTGAGAGTGACACCAGAGTGAGAGTGAACACCAGAGTGAGAGTGAACACCAGAGTGAGAGTGAACACCAGAGTGAGAGTGACACCAGAGTGAGAGTGACACCAGAGTGAGAGTGACACCAGAGTGAGAGTGAACACCAGATTGAGAGCTACACCAGAGTGACACCAGAGTGAGAGTGAACACCAGAGTGAGAGTGAAACCAGAGTGAGAGTGACACCAGAGTGAGAGTGACACCAGAGTGAGAGTGAACACCAGAGTGAGAGTGAACACCAGAGTGAGAGTGAACACCAGAGTGACACCAGAGTGAGAGTCAACACCAGAGCGAGAGTGACACCAGAGTGAGAGTGGCACCAGAGTGACCCCAGAGTGAGAGTGAACACCAGAGTGAGAGTGAACACCAGAGTGACACCAGAGTGAGAGTCAAAACCAGAGTGAGAGTGACACCAGAATGAGAGTGAACACCAGAGTGAGAGTGAACACCAGAGTGAGAGTGACACCAGAGTGACACCAGAGTGAGAGTCAACACCAGAGTGAGAGTGACACCAGAGTGAGAGTGAACACCAGAGTGACACCAGAGTTAGAGTCAACACCAGAGTGAGAGTGACACCAGAGTGAGAGTGACACCAGAGTGAGAGTGAACACCAGAGTGAGAGTGACACCAGAGTGAGAGTCAACACCAGAGTGAGAGTGAACACAAGAGTGAGAGTGAACACCAGAGTTACACCAGAGTGAGAGTGAACACCAGAGTGAGAGTGACACCAGAGTGAGAGTGAACACCAGAGTGAGAGTGAACACAAGAGTGAGAGTGAACACAAGAGTGAGAGTGAACACCAGAGTGACACCAGAGTGAGAGTCAACACCAGAGTGAGAGTGACACCAGAGTGAGAGTGACACCAGAGTCAGAGTGAACACCAGAGTGAGAGTGAACACCAGAGTGACACCAGAGTGAGAGTCAACACCAGAGTGAGAGTGACACCAGAGTGAGAGTGAATACCAGAGTGAGAGTTACACCAGAGTGAGAGTGAACACCAGAGTGAGAGTGAACACAAGAGAGAGTGAACACCAGAGTGAGAGTGAACACAAGAGTGAGAGTGAACACCAGAGTGAGAGTGACACCAGAGTGACACCAGAGTGAGAGTGAACACCAGAGTGAGAGTGAACACCAGAGTGAGAGTCAACACCAGAGTGAGAGTGAACACCAGAATGAAAGTGACACCAGAGTGACACCAGAGTGAGAGTCAACACCAGAGTGAGACTGACACCAGAGTGAGAGTGACACCAGAGTGAGAGTGAACACCAGAGTGAGAGTGACACCAGAGTGAGAGTGAACACCAGAGTGAAAGTGAACACCAGAGTGAGAGTTAACACAAGAGTGAGAGTGAACACCAGAGTGACACCAGAGTGAGAGTGAACACCAGAGTGACACCAGAGTGAGGGTCAACACCAGAGTGACAGTGACACCAGAGTGAGAGTGACACCAGAGTGAGAGTGAACACCAGAGTGAGAGTGACACCAGAGTGACACCAGAGTGAGAGTCAACACCAGAGTGAGAGTAACACCAGAGTGAGAGTGAACACCAGAGTGAGAGTGAACACCAGAGTGAGAGTGACACCAGAGTGACACCAGAGTGACACCAGAGTGAGAGTCAACACCAGAGTGAGACTGACACCAGAGTGAGAGTGACACCAGAGTGAGAGTGAACACCAGAGTGAGAGTGAACACCAGAGTGAGAGTGAACACCAGAGTGACACCAGAGTGAGAGTCAACACCAGAGTGAGAGTGACACCAGAGTGACACCAGAGTGAGAGTCAACACCAGAGTGAGAGTGACACCAGAGTGAGAGTGAACACCAGAGTGAGAGTGAACACCAGAGTGAAAGTGACACCAGAGTGACACCAGAGTGAGAGTCAACACCAGAGTGAGAGTGACACCAGAGTGAGAGTGAACACCAGAGTGAGAGTGACGCCAGAGTGAGAGTGAACACCAGAGTGAGAGTGAACACCAGAGTGAGAGTGACACCAGAGTGACCCCAGAGTGAGAGTCAACACCAGAGTGAGACTGACACCAGAGTGAGAGTGAACACCAGAGTGACACCAGAGTGAGAGTCAAAACCAGAGTGAGAGTGACACCAGAATGTGAGTGAACACCAGAGTGAGAGTGAACACCAGAGTGAGAGTGACACCAGAGTGACACCAGAGTGAGAGTCAACACCAGAGTGAGAGTGAACACCAGAGTGAGAGTGAACACCAGAGTGACACCAGAGTGAGAGTCAACACCAGAGTGAGAGTGACACCAGAGTGACACCAGAGTGAGAGTGAACACCAGAGTGAGAGTGAACACCAGAGTGAGAGTGACACCAGAGTGAGAGTGAACACCAGAGTGAGAGTGACACCAGAGTGAGAGTGAACACCAGAGTGAGAGTGAACACCAGAATGAGAGTGAACACCAGAATGAAAGTGACACCAGAGTGACACCAGAGTGAGAGTCAACACCAGAGTGAGAGTGACACCAGAGTGAGAGTGAACACCAGAGTGAGAGTGAACACCAGAGTGAGAGTGACACCAGAGTGAGAGTGAACACCAGAGTGAAAGTGAACACCAGAGTGAGAGTGAACACCAGAGTGAGAGTGAACACAAGAGTGAGAGTGAACACCAGAGTGACACCAGAGTGAGAGTCAACACCAGAGTGAGAGTGACACCAGAGTGAGAGTGACACCAGAGTGACACCAGAGTGAGAGTGACACCAGAGTGAGAGTGAATACCAGAATGAGAGTGACACCAGAGTGACACCAGAGTGAGAGTTACACCAGAGTGAGAGTGAACACCAGAGTTAGAGTGAACACAAGAGTGAGAGTGAACACCAGAGTGAGGGTGAACACAAGAGTGAGAGTGACACCAGAGTGACACCAGAGTGAGAGTCAACACCAGAGTGAGAGTGACACCAGAGTGAGAGTGAACACCAGAGTGAGAGTGAACACCAGAATGAAAGTGACACCAGAGTGACACCAGAGTGAGAGTCAACACCAGAGTGAGAGTGACACCAGAGTGACACCAGAGTGAGAGTCAACACCAGAGTGAGAGTGACACCAGAGTGAGAGTCAACACCAGAGTGAGAGTGACACCAGAGTGAGAGTGACACCAGAGTGAGAGTGAACACCAGAGTGAGAGTGACGCCAGAGTGAGAGTGAACACCAGAGTGAGAGTGAACACCAGAGTGAGAGTGACACCAGAGTGAGAGTCAACACCAGAGTGAGAGTGAACACAAGAGTGAGAGTGAACACAAGAGTGAGAGTGAACACCAGAGTGACACCAGAGTGAGAGTGAACACCAGAGTGAGAGTGACACCAGAGTGAGAGTGACACCAGAGTGAGAGTGAACACCAGAGTGAGAGTGAACACCAGAGTGACACCAGAGTGAGAGTGAACACCAGAGTGAGAGTGAACACAAGAGTGAGAGTGAACACAAGAGTGAGAGTGAACACCAGAGTGACACCAGAGTGAGAGTGAACACCAGAGTGAGAGTGAACACAAGAGTGAGAGTGAACACCAGAGTGACACCAGAGTGAGAGTCAACACCAGAGTGAGAGTGACACCAGAGTGAGAGTGACACCAGAGTGAGAGTGAATACCAGAGTGAGAGTGAACACCAGAGTGAGAGTGAACACCAGAGTGAGAGTGACACCAGAGTGACACCAGAGTGAGAGTTAACACCAGAGTGAGAGTGACACCAGAGTGAGAGTGAACACCAGAGTGAGAGTGAACACCAGAGTGACACCAGAGTGAGAGTCAACACCAGAGTGAGAGTGACACCAGATTGAGAGTGAACACCAGAGTGAGAGTGACACCAGAGTGAGAGTCAACACCAGAGTGAGAGTGACACCAGAGTGAGAGTGAACACCAGAGTGAGAGTGACACCAGAGTGAGAGTGACACCAGAGTGAGAGTGACACCAGAGTGAGAGTGAACACCAGATTGAGAGCTACACCAGAGTGAAACCAGAGTGAGAGTGACACCAGAGTGAGAGTGACACCAGAGTGAGAGTGAACACCAGAGTGAGAGGGAACACCAGAGTGAGAGTGAACACCAGAGTGACACCAGAGTGAGAGTCAACACCAGAGCGAGAGTGACACCAGAGTGAGAGTGAACACCAGAGTGAGAGTGGCACCAGAGTGACCCCAGAGTGAGAGTGAACACCAGAGTGAGAGTGAACACCAGAGTGACACCAGAGTGAGAGTCAAAACCAGAGTGAGAGTGACACCAGAATGAGAGTGAACACCAGAATGAGAGTGAACACCAGAGTGAGAGTGACACCAGAGTGACACCAGAGTGAGAGTGACACCAGAGTGAGAGTGAACACCAGAGTGAGAGTGAACACCAGAGTGACACCAGAGTTAGAGTCAACACCAGAGTGAGAGTGACACCAGAGTGAGAGTGACACCAGAGTGAGAGTGAACACCAGAGTGAGAGTGACACCAGAGTGAGAGTCAACACCAGAGTGAGAGTGAACACAAGAGTGAGAGTGAACACCAGAGTTACACCAGAGTGAGAGTGAACACCAGAGTGAGAGTGACACCAGAGTGAGAGTGAACACCAGAGTGAGAGTGAACACAAGAGTGAGAGTGAACACAAGAGTGAGAGTGAACACCAGAGTGACACCAGAGTGAGAGTGACACCAGAGTGAGAGTGACACCAGAGTGAGAGTGAACACCAGAGTGAGAGTGAACACCAGAGTGACACCAGAGTGAGAGTCAACACCAGAGTGAGAGTGACACCAGAGTGAGAGTGAATACCAGAGTGAGAGTTACACCAGAGTGAGAGTGAACACCAGAGTGAGAGTGAACACAAGAGAGAGTGAACACCAGAGTGAGAGTGAACACAAGAGTGAGAGTGAACACCAGAGTGAGAGTGACACCAGAGTGACACCAGAGTGAGAGTGAACACCAGAGTGAGAGTGAACACCAGAGTGAGAGTGACACCAGAGTGACACCAGAGTGAGAGTCAACACCAGAGTGAGAGTGAACACCAGAATGAAAGTGACACCAGAGTGACACCAGAGTGAGAGTCAACACCAGAGTGAGACTGACACCAGAGTGAGAGTGACACCAGAGTGAGAGTGAACACCAGAGTGAGAGTGACACCAGAGTGAGAGTGAACACCAGAGTGAAAGTGAACACCAGAGTGAGAGTTAACACAAGAGTGAGAGTGAACACCAGAGTGACACCAGAGTGAGAGTGAACACCAGAGTGAGAGTGAACACAAGAGTGAGCGTGAACACCAGAGTGACACCAGAGTGAGGGTCAACACCAGAGTGACAGTGACAACAGAGTGAGAGTGGCACCAGAGTGAGAGTGAACACCAGAGTGAGAGTGACACCAGAGTGACACCAGAGTGAGAGTGAACACCAGAGTGAGAGTGAACACCAGAGTGAGAGTGACACCAGAGTGACACCAGAGTGAGAGTCAACACCAGAGTGAGAGTGACACCAGAGTGAGAGTGACACCAGAGTGAGAGTGAACACCAGAGTGAGAGTGACACCAGAGTGAGAGTCAACACCAGAGTGAGAGTGACACCAGAGTGAGAGTGAACACCAGAGTGAAAGTGAACACCAGAGTGAGAGTTAACACAAGAGTGAGAGTGAACACCAGAGTGACACCAGAGTGAGAGTGAACACCAGAGTGAGAGTGAACACAAGAGTGAGCGTGAACACCAGAGTGACACCAGAGTGAGGGTCAACACCAGAGTGACAGTGACAACAGAGTGAGAGTGGCACCAGAGTGAGAGTGAACACCAGAGTGAGAGTGACACCAGAGTGACACCAGAGTGAGGGTGAACACCAGAGTGAGAGTGAACACCAGAGTGAGAGTGACACCAGAGTGACACCAGAGTGAGAGTCAACACCAGAGTGAGAGTGACACCAGAGTGAGAGTGACACCAGAGTGAGAGTGAACACCAGAGTGAGAGTGACACCAGAGTGAGAGTCAACACCAGAGTGAGAGTGAACACAAGAGTGAGAGTGAACACCAGAGTTACACCAGAGTGAGAGTGAACACCAGAGTGAGAGTGACACCAGAGTGAGAGTGAACACCAGAGTGAGAGTGAACACAAGAGTGAGAGTGAACACAAGAGTGAGAGTGAACACCAGAGTGACACCAGAGTGAGAGTGACACCAGAGTGAGAGTGACACCAGAGTGAGAGTGAACACCAGAGTGAGAGTGAACACCAGAGTGACACCAGAGTGAGAGTCAACACCAGAGTGAGAGTGACACCAGAGTGAGAGTGAATACCAGAGTGAGAGTTACACCAGAGTGAGAGTGAACACCAGAGTGAGAGTGAACACAAGAGAGAGTGAACACCAGAGTGAGAGTGAACACAAGAGTGAGAGTGAACACCAGAGTGAGAGTGACACCAGAGTGACACCAGAGTGAGAGTGAACACCAGAGTGAGAGTGAACACCAGAGTGAGAGTGACACCAGAGTGACACCAGAGTGAGAGTCAACACCAGAGTGAGAGTGAACACCAGAATGAAAGTGACACCAGAGTGACACCAGAGTGAGAGTCAACACCAGAGTGAGACTGACACCAGAGTGAGAGTGACACCAGAGTGAGAGTGAACACCAGAGTGAGAGTGACACCAGAGTGAGAGTGAACACCAGAGTGAGAGTGAACACAAGAGTGAGCGTGAACACCAGAGTGACAGTGACAACAGAGTGAGAGTGGCACCAGAGTGAGAGTGAACACCAGAGTGAGAGTGACACCAGAGTGACACCAGAGTGAGAGTGAACACCAGAGTGAGAGTGAACACCAGAGTGAGAGTGACA
Organism: Eucyclogobius newberryi; assembly: GCF_026437365.1. Taxonomy (NCBI): domain Eukaryota; kingdom Metazoa; phylum Chordata; class Actinopteri; order Gobiiformes; family Gobiidae; genus Eucyclogobius; species Eucyclogobius newberryi. The sequence continues at coordinate 73,787 of NW_027315904.1, read as the reverse complement.
CCAGAGTGACACCAGAGTGAGAGTCAACACCAGAGTGAGAGTGAACACCAGAATGAAAGTGACACCAGAGTGACACCAGAGTGAGAGTCAACACCAGAGTGAGACTGACACCAGAGTGAGAGTGACACCAGAGTGAGAGTGAACACCAGAGTGAGAGTGACACCAGAGTGAGAGTGAACACCAGAGTGAAAGTGAACACCAGAGTGAGAGTTAACACAAGAGTGAGAGTGAACACCAGAGTGACACCAGAGTGAGAGTGAACACCAGAGTGAGAGTGAACACAAGAGTGAGCGTGAACACCAGAGTGACACCAGAGTGAGGGTCAACACCAGAGTGACAGTGACACCAGAGTGAGAGTGACACCAGAGTGAGAGTGAACACCAGAGTGAGAGTGACACCAGAGTGACACCAGAGTGAGAGTCAACACCAGAGTGAGAGTAACACCAGAGTGAGAGTGAACACCAGAGTGAGAGTGAACACCAGAGTGAGAGTGACACCAGAGTGACACCAGAGTGACACCAGAGTGAGAGTCAACACCAGAGTGAGACTGACACCAGAGTTACACCAGAGTGAGAGTGACACCAGAATGAGAGTGAACACCAGAGTGAGAGTGAACACCAGAGTGAGAGTGAACACCAGATTGAGAGTGACACCAGAGTGACACCAGAGTGAGAGTCAACACCAGAGTGAGAGTGACACCAGAGTGAGAGTGAACACCAGAGTGAGAGTGAACACCAGAGTGAGAGTGAACACCAGAGTGAGAGTGAACACCAGAGTGACACCAGAGTGAGAGTCAACACCAGAGTGAGAGTGACACCAGAGTGACACCAGAGTGAGAGTCAACACCAGAGTGAGAGTGAAACCAGAGTGAGAGTGACACCAGAGTGAGAGTGAACACCAGAGTGACACCAGAGTGAGAGTCAACACCAGAGTGAGAGTCAACACAAGAGTGAGAGTGACACCAGAGTGAGAGTGAACACCAGAATGAGAGTGAACACCAGAGTGAGAGTGAACACCAGAGTGAGAGTGAACACCAGAGTGACACCAGAGTGAGAGTCAACACCAGAGTGAGAGTGACACCAGAGTGAGAGTGAACACCAGAGTGAGAGTGAACACAAGAGTGAGAGTGAACACAAGAGTGAGAGTGAACACCAGAGTGACACCAGAGTGAGAGTGAACACCAGAGTGAGAGTGAACACAAGAGTGAGAGTGAACACCAGAGTGACACCAGAGTGAGAGTCAACACCAGAGTGAGAGTGACACCAGAGTGAGAGTGACACCAGAGTGAGAGTGAATACCAGAGTGAGAGTTACACAAGAGTGAGAGTGAACACCAGAGTGAGAGTGAACACCAGAGTGAGAGTGACACCAGAGTGACACCAGAGTGAGAGTCAACACCAGAGTGAGAGTGACACCAGAGTGAGAGTGAACACCAGAGTGAGAGTGAACACCAGAGTGACACCAGAGTGAGAGTCAACACCAGAGTGAGAGTGACACCAGAGTGAGAGTGAACACCAGAGTGAGAGTGAACACCAGAGTGAGAGTCAACACCAGAGTGAGAGTGACACCAGAGTGAGAGTGAACACCAGAGTGAGAGTGAACACCAGAGTGAGAGTGAACACCAGAGTGACACCAGAGTGAGAGTCAACACCAGAGTGAGAGTGACACCAGAGTGAGAGTGAACACCAGAGTGAGAGTGACACCAGAGTGAGAGTGACACCAGAGTGAGAGTGACACCAGAGTGAGAGTGAACACCAGATTGAGAGCTACACCAGAGTGACACCAGAGTGAGAGTGAACACCAGAGTGAGAGTGAAACCAGAGTGAGAGTGAACACCAGATTGAGAGCTACACCAGAGTGACACCAGAGTGAGAGTGACACCAGAGTGAGAGTGACACCAGAGTGAGAGTGAACACCAGATTGAGAGCTACACCAGAGTGACACCAGAGTGAGAGTGAACACCAGAGTGAGAGTCAACACCAGATTGAGAGCTACACCAGAGTGACACCAGAGTGAGAGTGACACCAGAGTGAGAGTGACACCAGAGTGAGAGTGAACACCAGATTGAGAGCTACACCAGAGTGACACCAGAGTGAGAGTGACACCAGAGTGAGAGTGACACCAGAGTGACACCAGAGTGAGAGTCAACACCAGAGTGAGAGTAACACCAGAGTGAGAGTGAACACCAGAGTGAGAGTGAACACCAGAGTGAGAGTGACACCAGAGTGACACCAGAGTGACACCAGAGTGAGAGTCAACACCAGAGTGAGACTGACACCAGAGTTACACCAGAGTGAGAGTGACACCAGAATGAGAGTGAACACCAGAGTGAGAGTGAACACCAGAGTGAGAGTGAACACCAGATTGAGAGTGACACCAGAGTGACACCAGAGTGAGAGTCAACACCAGAGTGAGAGTGACACCAGAGTGAGAGTGAATACCAGAGTGAGAGTGAACACCAGAGTGAGAGTGAACACCAGAGTGAGAGTGAACACCAGAGTGACACCAGAGTGAGAGTCAACACCAGAGTGAGAGTGACACCAGAGTGACACCAGAGTGAGAGTCAACACCAGAGTGAGAGTGAAACCAGAGTGAGAGTGACACCAGAGTGAGAGTGAACACCAGAGTGACACCAGAGTGAGAGTCAACACCAGAGTGAGAGTCAACACAAGAGTGAGAGTGACACCAGAGTGAGAGTGAACACCAGAATGAGAGTGAACACCAGAGTGAGAGTGAACACCAGAGTGAGAGTGAACACCAGAGTGACACCAGAGTGAGAGTCAACACCAGAGTGAGAGTGACACCAGAGTGAGAGTGAACACCAGAGTGAGAGTGAACACAAGAGTGAGAGTGAACACAAGAGTGAGAGTGAACACCAGAGTGACACCAGAGTGAGAGTGAACACCAGAGTGAGAGTGAACACAAGAGTGAGAGTGAACACCAGAGTGACACCAGAGTGAGAGTCAACACCAGAGTGAGAGTGACACCAGAGTGAGAGTGACACCAGAGTGAGAGTGAATACCAGAGTGAGAGTTACACAAGAGTGAGAGTGAACACCAGAGTGAGAGTGAACACCAGAGTGAGAGTGACACCAGAGTGACACCAGAGTGAGAGTCAACACCAGAGTGAGAGTGACACCAGAGTGAGAGTGAACACCAGAGTGAGAGTGAACACCAGAGTGACACCAGAGTGAGAGTCAACACCAGAGTGAGAGTGACACCAGAGTGAGAGTGAACACCAGAGTGAGAGTGAACACCAGAGTGAGAGTCAACACCAGAGTGAGAGTGACACCAGAGTGAGAGTGAACACCAGAGTGAGAGTGAACACCAGAGTGAGAGTGAACACCAGAGTGACACCAGAGTGAGAGTCAACACCAGAGTGAGAGTGACACCAGAGTGAGAGTGAACACCAGAGTGAGAGTGACACCAGAGTGAGAGTGACACCAGAGTGAGAGTGACACCAGAGTGAGAGTGAACACCAGATTGAGAGCTACACCAGAGTGACACCAGAGTGAGAGTGAACACCAGAGTGAGAGTGAAACCAGAGTGAGAGTGAACACCAGATTGAGAGCTACACCAGAGTGACACCAGAGTGAGAGTGACACCAGAGTGAGAGTGACACCAGAGTGAGAGTGAACACCAGATTGAGAGCTACACCAGAGTGACACCAGAGTGAGAGTGAACACCAGAGTGAGAGTCAACACCAGATTGAGAGCTACACCAGAGTGACACCAGAGTGAGAGTGACACCAGAGTGAGAGTGACACCAGAGTGAGAGTGAACACCAGATTGAGAGCTACACCAGAGTGACACCAGAGTGAGAGTGACACCAGAGTGAGAGTGACACCAGAGTGAGAGTGAACACCAGATTGAGAGCTACACCAGAGTGACACCAGAGTGAGAGTGAACACCAGAGTGAGAGTGAACACCAGAGTGAGAGTCAACACCAGAGTGAGAGTGACACCAGAGTGAGAGTGAACACCAGAGTGAGAGTGAACACCAGAGTGAGAGTCAACACCAGAGTGAGAGTTAAACCAGAGTGAGAGTGACACCAGAGTGAGAGTGACACCAGAGTGAGAGTGAACACCAGAGTGAGAGTGAACACCAGAGTGAGAGTGAACACCAGAGTGACACCAGAGTGAGAGTCAACACCAGAGCGAGAGTGACACCAGAGTGAGAGTGAACACCAGAGTGAGAGTGGCACCAGAGTGACCCCAGAGTGAGAGTGAACACCAGAGTGAGAGTGAACACCAGAGTGACACCAGAGTGAGAGTCAAAACCAGAGTGAGAGTGACACCAGAATGAGAGTGAACACCAGATTGAGAGTGAACACCAGAGTGAGAGTGACACCAGAGTGACACCAGAGTGAGAGTCAACACCAGAGTGAGAGTGACACCAGAGTGAGAGTGAACACCAGAGTGAGAGTGAACACCAGAGTGAGAGTGAACACCAGAGTGACACCAGAGTGAGAGTCAACACCAGAGTGAGAGTGACACCAGAGTGAGAGTGAACACCAGAGTGAGAGTGACACCAGAGTGAGAGTGACACCAGAGTGAGAGTGAACACCAGAGTGAGAGTGAACACCAGAGTGAGAGTGAACACCAGAGTGACACCAGAGTGAGAGTCAACACCAGAGTGAGAGTGACACCAGAGTGAGAGTGAACACCAGAGTGAGAGTGACACCAGAGTGAGAGTCAACACCAGAGTGAGAGTGAACACAAGAGTGAGAGTGAACACCAGAGTTACACCAGAGTGAGAGTGAACACCAGAGTGAGAGTGACACCAGAGTGAGAGTGAACACCAGAGTGAGAGTGAACACAAGAGTGAGAGTGAACACAAGAGTGAGAGTGAACACCAGAGTGACACCAGAGTGAGAGTGACACCAGAGTGAGAGTGACACCAGAGTGAGAGTGAACACCAGAGTGAGAGTGAACACCAGAGTGACACCAGAGTGAGAGTCAACACCAGAGTGAGAGTGACACCAGAGTGAGAGTGAATACCAGAGTGAGAGTTACACCAGAGTGAGAGTGAACACCAGAGTGAGAGTGAACACAAGAGAGAGTGAACACCAGAGTGAGAGTGAACACAAGAGTGAGAGTGAACACCAGAGTGAGAGTGACACCAGAGTGACACCAGAGTGAGAGTGAACACCAGAGTGAGAGTGAACACCAGAGTGAGAGTGACACCAGAGTGACACCAGAGTGAGAGTCAACACCAGAGTGAGAGTGAACACCAGAATGAAAGTGACACCAGAGTGACACCAGAGTGAGAGTCAACACCAGAGTGAGACTGACACCAGAGTGAGAGTGACACCAGAGTGAGAGTGAACACCAGAGTGAGAGTGACACCAGAGTGAGAGTGAACACCAGAGTGAAAGTGAACACCAGAGTGAGAGTTAACACAAGAGTGAGAGTGAACACCAGAGTGACACCAGAGTGAGAGTGAACACCAGAGTGAGAGTGAACACAAGAGTGAGCGTGAACACCAGAGTGACACCAGAGTGAGGGTTAACACCAGAGTGACAGTGACAACAGAGTGAGAGTGGCACCAGAGTGAGAGTGAACACCAGAGTGAGAGTGACACCAGAGTGACACCAGAGTGAGAGTGAACACCAGAGTGAGAGTGAACACCAGAGTGAGAGTGACACCAGAGTGACACCAGAGTGAGAGTCAACACCAGAGTGAGAGTGACACCAGAGTGAGAGTGACACCAGAGTGAGAGTGAACACCAGAGTGAGAGTGACACCAGAGTGAGAGTCAACACCAGAGTGAGAGTGACACCAGAGTGAGAGTGAACACCAGAGTGAAAGTGAACACCAGAGTGAGAGTTAACACAAGAGTGAGAGTGAACACCAGAGTGACACCAGAGTGAGAGTGAACACCAGAGTGAGAGTGAACACAAGAGTGAGCGTGAACACCAGAGTGACACCAGAGTGAGGGTCAACACCAGAGTGACAGTGACAACAGAGTGAGAGTGGCACCAGAGTGAGAGTGAACACCAGAGTGAGAGTGACACCAGAGTGACACCAGAGTGAGGGTGAACACCAGAGTGAGAGTGAACACCAGAGTGAGAGTGACACCAGAGTGACACCAGAGTGAGAGTCAACACCAGAGTGAGAGTGACACCAGAGTGAGAGTGACACCAGAGTGAGAGTGAACACCAGAGTGAGAGTGACACCAGAGTGAGAGTCAACACCAGAGTGAGAGTGAACACAAGAGTGAGAGTGAACACCAGAGTTACACCAGAGTGAGAGTGAACACCAGAGTGAGAGTGACACCAGAGTGAGAGTCAACACCAGAGTGAGAGTGAACACAAGAGTGAGAGTGAACACAAGAGTGAGAGTGAACACCAGAGTGACACCAGAGTGAGAGTGACACCAGAGTGAGAGTGACACCAGAGTGAGAGTGAACACCAGAGTGAGAGTGAACACCAGAGTGACACCAGAGTGAGAGTCAACACCAGAGTGAGAGTGACACCAGAGTGAGAGTGAATACCAGAGTGAGAGTTACACCAGAGTGAGAGTGAACACCAGAGTGAGAGTGAACACAAGAGAGAGTGAACACCAGAGTGAGAGTGAACACAAGAGTGAGAGTGAACACCAGAGTGAGAGTGACACCAGAGTGACACCAGAGTGAGAGTGAACACCAGAGTGAGAGTGAACACCAGAGTGAGAGTGACACCAGAGTGACACCAGAGTGAGAGTCAACACCAGAGTGAGAGTGAACACCAGAATGAAAGTGACACCAGAGTGACACCAGAGTGAGAGTCAACACCAGAGTGAGACTGACACCAGAGTGAGAGTGACACCAGAGTGAGAGTGAACACCAGAGTGAGAGTGACACCAGAGTGAGAGTGAACACCAGAGTGAGAGTGAACACAAGAGTGAGCGTGAACACCAGAGTGACACCAGAGTGAGGGTCAACACCAGAGTGACAGTGACAACAGAGTGAGAGTGGCACCAGAGTGAGAGTGAACACCAGAGTGAGAGTGACACCAGAGTGACACCAGAGTGAGAGTGAACACCAGAGTGAGAGTGAACACCAGAGTGAGAGTGACACCAGAGTGACACCAGAGTGAGAGTCAACACCAGAGTGAGAGTGAACACCAGAATGAAAGTGACACCAGAGTGACACCAGAGTGAGAGTCAACACCAGAGTGAGACTGACACCAGAGTGAGAGTGACACCAGAGTGAGAGTGAACACCAGAGTGAGAGTGACACCAGAGTGAGAGTGAACACCAGAGTGAGAGTGAACACCAGAGTGAGAGTGAACACCAGATTGAGAGTGACACCAGAGTGACACCAGAGTGAGAGTCAACACCAGAGTGAGAGTGACACCAGAGTGAGAGTGAACACCAGAGTGAGAGTGAACACCAGAGTGAGAGTGAACACCAGAGTGAGAGTGAACACCAGAGTGACACCAGAGTGAGAGTCAACACCAGAGTGAGAGTGACACCAGAGTGACACCAGAGTGAGAGTCAACACCAGAGTGAGAGTGAAACCAGAGTGAGAGTGACACCAGAGTGAGAGTGAACACCAGAGTGACACCAGAGTGAGAGTCAACACCAGAGTGAGAGTCAACACAAGAGTGAGAGTGACACCAGAGTGAGAGTGAACACCAGAATGAGAGTGAACACCAGAGTGAGAGTGAACACCAGAGTGAGAGTGAACACCAGAGTGACACCAGAGTGAGAGTCAACACCAGAGTGAGAGTGACACCAGAGTGAGAGTGAACACCAGAGTGAGAGTGAACACAAGAGTGAGAGTGAACACAAGAGTGAGAGTGAACACCAGAGTGACACCAGAGTGAGAGTGAACACCAGAGTGAGAGTGAACACAAGAGTGAGAGTGAACACCAGAGTGACACCAGAGTGAGAGTCAACACCAGAGTGAGAGTGACACCAGAGTGAGAGTGACACCAGAGTGAGAGTGAATACCAGAGTGAGAGTTACACAAGAGTGAGAGTGAACACCAGAGTGAGAGTGAACACCAGAGTGAGAGTGACACCAGAGTGACACCAGAGTGAGAGTCAACACCAGAGTGAGAGTGACACCAGAGTGAGAGTGAACACCAGAGTGAGAGTGAACACCAGAGTGACACCAGAGTGAGAGTCAACACCAGAGTGAGAGTGACACCAGAGTGAGAGTGAACACCAGAGTGAGAGTGAACACCAGAGTGAGAGTCAACACCAGAGTGAGAGTGACACCAGAGTGAGAGTGAACACCAGAGTGAGAGTGAACACCAGAGTGAGAGTGAACACCAGAGTGACACCAGAGTGAGAGTCAACACCAGAGTGAGAGTGACACCAGAGTGAGAGTGAACACCAGAGTGAGAGTGACACCAGAGTGAGAGTGACACCAGAGTGAGAGTGACACCAGAGTGAGAGTGAACACCAGATTGAGAGCTACACCAGAGTGACACCAGAGTGAGAGTGAACACCAGAGTGAGAGTGAAACCAGAGTGAGAGTGAACACCAGATTGAGAGCTACACCAGAGTGACACCAGAGTGAGAGTGACACCAGAGTGAGAGTGACACCAGAGTGAGAGTGAACACCAGATTGAGAGCTACACCAGAGTGACACCAGAGTGAGAGTGAACACCAGAGTGAGAGTCAACACCAGATTGAGAGCTACACCAGAGTGACACCAGAGTGAGAGTGACACCAGAGTGAGAGTGACACCAGAGTGAGAGTGAACACCAGATTGAGAGCTACACCAGAGTGACACCAGAGTGAGAGTGACACCAGAGTGAGAGTGACACCAGAGTGAGAGTGAACACCAGATTGAGAGCTACACCAGAGTGACACCAGAGTGAGAGTGAACACCAGAGTGAGAGTGAACACCAGAGTGAGAGTCAACACCAGAGTGAGAGTGACACCAGAGTGAGAGTGAACACCAGAGTGAGAGTGAACACCAGAGTGAGAGTCAACACCAGAGTGAGAGTGAAACCAGAGTGAGAGTGACACCAGAGTGAGAGTGACACCAGAGTGAGAGTGAACACCAGAGTGAGAGTGAACACCAGAGTGAGAGTGAACACCAGAGTGACACCAGAGTGAGAGTCAACACCAGAGCGAGAGTGACACCAGAGTGAGAGTGAACACCAGAGTGAGAGTGGCACCAGAGTGACCCCAGAGTGAGAGTGAACACCAGAGTGAGAGTGAACACCAGAGTGACACCAGAGTGAGAGTCAAAACCAGAGTGAGAGTGACACCAGAATGAGAGTGAACACCAGATTGAGAGTGAACACCAGAGTGAGAGTGACACCAGAGTGACACCAGAGTGAGAGTCAACACCAGAGTGAGAGTGACACCAGAGTGAGAGTGAACACCAGAGTGAGAGTGAACACCAGAGTGAGAGTGAACACCAGAGTGACACCAGAGTGAGAGTCAACACCAGAGTGAGAGTGACACCAGAGTGAGAGTGAACACCAGAGTGAGAGTGACACCAGAGTGAGAGTGACACCAGAGTGAGAGTGAACACCAGAGTGAGAGTGAACACCAGAGTGAGAGTGAACACCAGAGTGACACCAGAGTGAGAGTCAACACCAGAGTGAGAGTGACACCAGAGTGAGAGTGAACACCAGAGTGAGAGTGACACCAGAGTGAGAGTCAACACCAGAGTGAGAGTGAACACAAGAGTGAGAGTGAACACCAGAGTTACACCAGAGTGAGAGTGAACACCAGAGTGAGAGTGACACCAGAGTGAGAGTGAACACCAGAGTGAGAGTGAACACAAGAGTGAGAGTGAACACAAGAGTGAGAGTGAACACCAGAGTGACACCAGAGTGAGAGTGACACCAGAGTGAGAGTGACACCAGAGTGAGAGTGAACACCAGAGTGAGAGTGAACACCAGAGTGACACCAGAGTGAGAGTCAACACCAGAGTGAGAGTGACACCAGAGTGAGAGTGAATACCAGAGTGAGAGTTACACCAGAGTGAGAGTGAACACCAGAGTGAGAGTGAACACAAGAGAGAGTGAACACCAGAGTGAGAGTGAACACAAGAGTGAGAGTGAACACCAGAGTGAGAGTGACACCAGAGTGACACCAGAGTGAGAGTGAACACCAGAGTGAGAGTGAACACCAGAGTGAGAGTGACACCAGAGTGACACCAGAGTGAGAGTCAACACCAGAGTGAGAGTGAACACCAGAATGAAAGTGACACCAGAGTGACACCAGAGTGAGAGTCAACACCAGAGTGAGACTGACACCAGAGTGAGAGTGACACCAGAGTGAGAGTGAACACCAGAGTGAGAGTGACACCAGAGTGAGAGTGAACACCAGAGTGAAAGTGAACACCAGAGTGAGAGTTAACACAAGAGTGAGAGTGAACACCAGAGTGACACCAGAGTGAGAGTGAACACCAGAGTGAGAGTGAACACAAGAGTGAGCGTGAACACCAGAGTGACACCAGAGTGAGGGTCAACACCAGAGTGACAGTGACAACAGAGTGAGAGTGGCACCAGAGTGAGAGTGAACACCAGAGTGAGAGTGACACCAGAGTGACACCAGAGTGAGAGTGAACACCAGAGTGAGAGTGAACACCAGAGTGAGAGTGACACCAGAGTGAGAGTCAACACCAGAGTGAGAGTGAACACCAGAATGAAAGTGACACCAGAGTGACACCAGAGTGAGAGTCAACACCAGAGTGAGACTGACACCAGAGTGAGAGTGACACCAGAGTGAGAGTGAACACCAGAGTGAGAGTGACACCAGAGTGAGAGTGAACACCAGAGTGAAAGTGAACACCAGAGTGAGAGTTAACACAAGAGTGAGAGTGAACACCAGAGTGACACCAGAGTGAGAGTGAACACCAGAGTGAGAGTGAACACAAGAGTGAGCGTGAACACCAGAGTGACACCAGAGTGAGAGTCAACACCAGAGTGAGAGTAACACCAGAGTGAGAGTGAACACCAGAGTGAGAGTGAACACCAGAGTGAGAGTGACACCAGAGTGACACCAGAGTGACACCAGAGTGAGAGTCAACACCAGAGTGAGACTGACACCAGAGTTACACCAGAGTGAGAGTGACACCAGAATGAGAGTGAACACCAGAGTGAGAGTGAACACCAGAGTGAGAGTGAACACCAGATTGAGAGTGACACCAGAGTGACACCAGAGTGAGAGTCAACACCAGAGTGAGAGTGACACCAGAGTGAGAGTGAACACCAGAGTGAGAGTGAACACCAGAGTGAGAGTGAACACCAGAGTGAGAGTGAATACCAGAGTGAGAGTGACACCAGAGTGAGAGTGAACACCAGAGTGAGAGTGAACACCAGAGTGAGAGTGAACACCAGAGTGACACCAGAGTGAGAGTCAACACCAGAGTGAGAGTGACACCAGAGTGAGAGTGAACACCAGAGTGAGAGTGACACCAGAGTGAGAGTGACACCAGAGTGAGAGTGAACACCAGAGTGAGAGTGAACACCAGAGTGAGAGTGAACACCAGAGTGACACCAGAGTGAGAGTCAACACCAGAGTGAGAGTGACACCAGAGTGAGAGTGAACACCAGAGTGAGAGTGACACCAGAGTGAGAGTCAACACCAGAGTGAGAGTGAACACAAGAGTGAGAGTGAACACCAGAGTTACACCAGAGTGAGAGTGAACACCAGAGTGAGAGTGACACCAGAGTGAGAGTTAACACCAGAGTGAGAGTGAACACAAGAGTGAGAGTGAACACAAGAGTGAGAGTGAACACCAGAGTGACACCAGAGTGAGAGTGACACCAGAGTGAGAGTGACACCAGAGTGAGAGTGAACACCAGAGTGAGAGTGAACACCAGAGTGACACCAGAGTGAGAGTCAACACCAGAGTGAGAGTGACACCAGAGTGAGAGTGAATACCAGAGTGAGAGTTAACACAAGAGTGAGAGTGAACACCAGAGTGAGAGTGAACACAAGAGAGAGTGAACACCAGAGTGAGAGTGAACACAAGAGTGAGAGTGAACACCAGAGTGAGAGTGACACCAGAGTGACACCAGAGTGAGAGTGAACACCAGAGTGAGAGTGAACACCAGAGTGAGAGTGACACCAGAGTGACACCAGAGTGAGAGTCAACACCAGAGTGAGAGTGAACACCAGAATGAAAGTGACACCAGAGTGACACCAGAGTGAGAGTCAACACCAGAGTGAGACTGACACCAGAGTGAGAGTGACACCAGAGTGAGAGTGAACACCAGAGTGAGAGTGACACCAGAGTGAGAGTGAACACCAGAGTGAAAGTGAACACCAGAGTGAGAGTTAACACAAGAGTGAGAGTGAACACCAGAGTGACACCAGAGTGAGAGTGAACACCAGAGTGAGAGTGAACACAAGAGTGAGCATGAACACCAGAGTGACACCAGAGTGAGGGTCAACACCAGAGTGACAGTGACAACAGAGTGAGAGTGGCACCAGAGTGAGAGTGAACACCAGAGTGAGAGTGACACCAGAGTGACACCAGAGTGAGAGTGAACACCAGAGTGAGAGTGAACACCAGAGTGAGAGTGACACCAGAGTGAGAGTCAACACCAGAGTGAGAGTGAACACCAGAATGAAAGTGACACCAGAGTGACACCAGAGTGAGAGTCAACACCAGAGTGAGACTGACACCAGAGTGAGAGTGACACCAGAGTGAGAGTGACACCAGAGTGAGAGTGAACACCAGAGTGAGAGTGACACCAGAGTGAGAGTGAACACCAGAGTGAAAGTGAACACCAGAGTGAGAGTTAACACAAGAGTGAGAGTGAACACCAGAGTGACACCAGAGTGAGAGTGAACACCAGAGTGAGAGTGAACACAAGAGTGAGCGTGAACACCAGAGTGACACCAGAGTGAGAGTCAACACCAGAGTGAGAGTAACACCAGAGTGAGAGTGAACACCAGAGTGAGAGTGAACACCAGAGTGAGAGTGACACCAGAGTGACACCTGAGAGACACCAGAGTGAGAGTCAACACCAGAGTGAGACTGACACCAGAGTTACACCAGAGTGAGAGTGACACCAGAATGAGAGTGAACACCAGAGTGAGAGTGAACACCAGAGTGAGAGTGAACACCAGATTGAGAGTGACACCAGAGTGACACCAGAGTGAGAGTCAACACCAGAGTGAGAGTGACACCAGAGTGAGAGTGAACACCAGAGTGAGAGTGAACACCAGAGTGAGAGTGAACACCAGAGTGACACCAGAGTTAGAGTCAACACCAGAGTGAGAGTAACACCAGAGTGAGAGTGAACACCAGAGTGAGAGTGAACACCAGAGTGAGAGTGACACCAGAGTGACACCAGAGTGACACCAGAGTGAGAGTCAACACCAGAGTGAGACTGACACCAGAGTTACACCAGAGTGAGAGTGACACCAGAATGAGAGTGAACACCAGAGTGAGAGTGAACACCAGAGTGAGAGTGAACACCAGATTGAGAGTGACACCAGAGTGACACCAGAGTGAGAGTCAACACCAGAGTGAGAGTGACACCAGAGTGAGAGTGAACACCAGAGTGAGAGTGAACACCAGAGTGAGAGTGAACACCAGAGTGAGAGTGAACACCAGAGTGACACCAGAGTGAGAGTCAACACCAGAGTGAGAGTGACACCAGAGTGACACCAGAGTGAGAGTCAACACCAGAGTGAGAGTGAAACCAGAGTGAGAGTGACACCAGAGTGAGAGTGAACACCAGAGTGACACCAGAGTGAGAGTCAACACCAGAGTGAGAGTCAACACAAGAGTGAGAGTGACACCAGAGTGAGAGTGAACACCAGAATGAGAGTGAACACCAGAGTGAGAGTGAACACCAGAGTGAGAGTGAACACCAGAGTGACACCAGAGTGAGAGTCAACACCAGAGTGAGAGTGACACCAGAGTGAGAGTGAACACCAGAGTGAGAGTGAACACAAGAGTGAGAGTGAACACAAGAGTGAGAGTGAACACCAGAGTGACACCAGAGTGAGAGTGAACACCAGAGTGAGAGTGAACACAAGAGTGAGAGTGAACACCAGAGTGACACCAGAGTGAGAGTCAACACCAGAGTGAGAGTGACACCAGAGTGAGAGTGACACCAGAGTGAGAGTGAATACCAGAGTGAGAGTTACACAAGAGTGAGAGTGAACACCAGAGTGAGAGTGAACACCAGAGTGAGAGTGACACCAGAGTGACACCAGAGTGAGAGTCAACACCAGAGTGAGAGTGACACCAGAGTGAGAGTGAACACCAGAGTGAGAGTGAACACCAGAGTGACACCAGAGTGAGAGTCAACACCAGAGTGAGAGTGACACCAGAGTGAGAGTGAACACCAGAGTGAGAGTGAACACCAGAGTGAGAGTCAACACCAGAGTGAGAGTGACACCAGAGTGAGAGTGAACACCAGAGTGAGAGTGAACACCAGAGTGAGAGTGAACACCAGAGTGACACCAGAGTGAGAGTCAACACCAGAGTGAGAGTGACACCAGAGTGAGAGTGAACACCAGAGTGAGAGTGACACCAGAGTGAGAGTGACACCAGAGTGAGAGTGACACCAGAGTGAGAGTGAACACCAGATTGAGAGCTACACCAGAGTGACACCAGAGTGAGAGTGAACACCAGAGTGAGAGTGAAACCAGAGTGAGAGTGAACACCAGATTGAGAGCTACACCAGAGTGACACCAGAGTGAGAGTGACACCAGAGTGAGAGTGACACCAGAGTGAGAGTGAACACCAGATTGAGAGCTACACCAGAGTGACACCAGAGTGAGAGTGAACACCAGAGTGAGAGTCAACACCAGATTGAGAGCTACACCAGAGTGACACCAGAGTGAGAGTGACACCAGAGTGAGAGTGACACCAGAGTGAGAGTGAACACCAGATTGAGAGCTACACCAGAGTGACACCAGAGTGAGAGTGACACCAGAGTGAGAGTGACACCAGAGTGAGAGTGAACACCAGATTGAGAGCTACACCAGAGTGACACCAGAGTGAGAGTGAACACCAGAGTGAGAGTGAACACCAGAGTGAGAGTCAACACCAGAGTGAGAGTGACACCAGAGTGAGAGTGAACACCAGAGTGAGAGTGAACACCAGAGTGAGAGTCAACACCAGAGTGAGAGTGAAACCAGAGTGAGAGTGACACCAGAGTGAGAGTGACACCAGAGTGAGAGTGAACACCAGAGTGAGAGTGAACACCAGAGTGAGAGTGAACACCAGAGTGACACCAGAGTGAGAGTCAACACCAGAGCGAGAGTGACACCAGAGTGAGAGTGAACACCAGAGTGAGAGTGGCACCAGAGTGACCCCAGAGTGAGAGTGAACACCAGAGTGAGAGTGAACACCAGAGTGACACCAGAGTGAGAGTCAAAACCAGAGTGAGAGTGACACCAGAATGAGAGTGAACACCAGATTGAGAGTGAACACCAGAGTGAGAGTGACACCAGAGTGACACCAGAGTGAGAGTCAACACCAGAGTGAGAGTGACACCAGAGTGAGAGTGAACACCAGAGTGAGAGTGAACACCAGAGTGAGAGTGAACACCAGAGTGACACCAGAGTGAGAGTCAACACCAGAGTGAGAGTGACACCAGAGTGAGAGTGAACACCAGAGTGAGAGTGACACCAGAGTGAGAGTGACACCAGAGTGAGAGTGAACACCAGAGTGAGAGTGAACACCAGAGTGAGAGTGAACACCAGAGTGACACCAGAGTGAGAGTCAACACCAGAGTGAGAGTGACACCAGAGTGAGAGTGAACACCAGAGTGAGAGTGACACCAGAGTGAGAGTCAACACCAGAGTGAGAGTGAACACAAGAGTGAGAGTGAACACCAGAGTTACACCAGAGTGAGAGTGAACACCAGAGTGAGAGTGACACCAGAGTGAGAGTGAACACCAGAGTGAGAGTGAACACAAGAGTGAGAGTGAACACAAGAGTGAGAGTGAACACCAGAGTGACACCAGAGTGAGAGTGACACCAGAGTGAGAGTGACACCAGAGTGAGAGTGAACACCAGAGTGAGAGTGAACACCAGAGTGACACCAGAGTGAGAGTCAACACCAGAGTGAGAGTGACACCAGAGTGAGAGTGAATACCAGAGTGAGAGTTACACCAGAGTGAGAGTGAACACCAGAGTGAGAGTGAACACAAGAGAGAGTGAACACCAGAGTGAGAGTGAACACAAGAGTGAGAGTGAACACCAGAGTGAGAGTGACACCAGAGTGACACCAGAGTGAGAGTGAACACCAGAGTGAGAGTGAACACCAGAGTGAGAGTGACACCAGAGTGACACCAGAGTGAGAGTCAACACCAGAGTGAGAGTGAACACCAGAATGAAAGTGACACCAGAGTGACACCAGAGTGAGAGTCAACACCAGAGTGAGACTGACACCAGAGTGAGAGTGACACCAGAGTGAGAGTGAACACCAGAGTGAGAGTGACACCAGAGTGAGAGTGAACACCAGAGTGAAAGTGAACACCAGAGTGAGAGTTAACACAAGAGTGAGAGTGAACACCAGAGTGACACCAGAGTGAGAGTGAACACCAGAGTGAGAGTGAACACAAGAGTGAGCGTGAACACCAGAGTGACACCAGAGTGAGGGTCAACACCAGAGTGACAGTGACAACAGAGTGAGAGTGGCACCAGAGTGAGAGTGAACACCAGAGTGAGAGTGACACCAGAGTGACACCAGAGTGAGAGTGAACACCAGAGTGAGAGTGAACACCAGAGTGAGAGTGACACCAGAGTGAGAGTCAACACCAGAGTGAGAGTGAACACCAGAATGAAAGTGACACCAGAGTGACACCAGAGTGAGAGTCAACACCAGAGTGAGACTGACACCAGAGTGAGAGTGACACCAGAGTGAGAGTGAACACCAGAGTGAGAGTGACACCAGAGTGAGAGTGAACACCAGAGTGAAAGTGAACACCAGAGTGAGAGTTAACACAAGAGTGAGAGTGAACACCAGAGTGACACCAGAGTGAGAGTGAACACCAGAGTGAGAGTGAACACAAGAGTGAGCGTGAACACCAGAGTGACACCAGAGTGAGAGTCAACACCAGAGTGAGAGTAACACCAGAGTGAGAGTGAACACCAGAGTGAGAGTGAACACCAGAGTGAGAGTGACACCAGAGTGACACCAGAGTGACACCAGAGTGAGAGTCAACACCAGAGTGAGACTGACACCAGAGTTACACCAGAGTGAGAGTGACACCAGAATGAGAGTGAACACCAGAGTGAGAGTGAACACCAGAGTGAGAGTGAACACCAGATTGAGAGTGACACCAGAGTGACACCAGAGTGAGAGTCAACACCAGAGTGAGAGTGACACCAGAGTGAGAGTGAACACCAGAGTGAGAGTGAACACCAGAGTGAGAGTGAACACCAGAGTGAGAGTGAATACCAGAGTGAGAGTGACACCAGAGTGAGAGTGAACACCAGAGTGAGAGTGAACACCAGAGTGAGAGTGAACACCAGAGTGACACCAGAGTGAGAGTCAACACCAGAGTGAGAGTGACACCAGAGTGAGAGTGAACACCAGAGTGAGAGTGACACCAGAGTGAGAGTGACACCAGAGTGAGAGTGAACACCAGAGTGAGAGTGAACACCAGAGTGAGAGTGAACACCAGAGTGACACCAGAGTGAGAGTCAACACCAGAGTGAGAGTGACACCAGAGTGAGAGTGAACACCAGAGTGAGAGTGACACCAGAGTGAGAGTCAACACCAGAGTGAGAGTGAACACAAGAGTGAGAGTGAACACCAGAGTTACACCAGAGTGAGAGTGAACACCAGAGTGAGAGTGACACCAGAGTGAGAGTTAACACCAGAGTGAGAGTGAACACAAGAGTGAGAGTGAACACAAGAGTGAGAGTGAACACCAGAGTGACACCAGAGTGAGAGTGACACCAGAGTGAGAGTGACACCAGAGTGAGAGTGAACACCAGAGTGAGAGTGAACACCAGAGTGACACCAGAGTGAGAGTCAACACCAGAGTGAGAGTGACACCAGAGTGAGAGTGAATACCAGAGTGAGAGTTACACCAGAGTGAGAGTGAACACCAGAGTGAGAGTGAACACAAGAGAGAGTGAACACCAGAGTGAGAGTGAACACAAGAGTGAGAGTGAACACCAGAGTGAGAGTGACACCAGAGTGACACCAGAGTGAGAGTGAACACCAGAGTGAGAGTGAACACCAGAGTGAGAGTGACACCAGAGTGACACCAGAGTGAGAGTCAACACCAGAGTGAGAGTGAACACCAGAATGAAAGTGACACCAGAGTGACACCAGAGTGAGAGTCAACACCAGAGTCAGACTGACACCAGAGTGAGAGTGACACCAGAGTGAGAGTGAACACCAGAGTGAGAGTGACACCAGAGTGAGAGTGAACACCAGAGTGAAAGTGAACACCAGAGTGAGAGTTAACACAAGAGTGAGAGTGAACACCAGAGTGACACCAGAGTGAGAGTGAACACCAGAGTGAGAGTGAACACAAGAGTGAGCATGAACACCAGAGTGACACCAGAGTGAGGGTCAACACCAGAGTGACAGTGACAACAGAGTGAGAGTGGCACCAGAGTGAGAGTGAACACCAGAGTGAGAGTGACACCAGAGTGACACCAGAGTGAGAGTGAACACCAGAGTGAGAGTGAACACCAGAGTGAGAGTGACACCAGAGTGAGAGTCAACACCAGAGTGAGAGTGAACACCAGAATGAAAGTGACACCAGAGTGACACCAGAGTGAGAGTCAACACCAGAGTGAGACTGACACCAGAGTGAGAGTGACACCAGAGTGAGAGTGACACCAGAGTGAGAGTGAACACCAGAGTGAGAGTGACACCAGAGTGAGAGTGAACACCAGAGTGAAAGTGAACACCAGAGTGAGAGTTAACACAAGAGTGAGAGTGAACACCAGAGTGACACCAGAGTGAGAGTGAACACCAGAGTGAGAGTGAACACAAGAGTGAGCGTGAACACCAGAGTGACACCAGAGTGAGAGTCAACACCAGAGTGAGAGTAACACCAGAGTGAGAGTGAACACCAGAGTGAGAGTGAACACCAGAGTGAGAGTGACACCAGAGTGACACCTGAGAGACACCAGAGTGAGAGTCAACACCAGAGTGAGACTGACACCAGAGTTACACCAGAGTGAGAGTGACACCAGAATGAGAGTGAACACCAGAGTGAGAGTGAACACCAGAGTGAGAGTGAACACCAGATTGAGAGTGACACCAGAGTGACACCAGAGTGAGAGTCAACACCAGAGTGAGAGTGACACCAGAGTGAGAGTGAACACCAGAGTGAGAGTGAACACCAGAGTGAGAGTGAACACCAGAGTGACACCAGAGTTAGAGTCAACACCAGAGTGAGAGTGACACCAGAGTGAGAGTGACACCAGAGTGAGAGTGAACACCAGAGTGAGAGTGAACACCAGAGTGAGAGTGAACACCAGAGTGACACCAGAGTGAGAGTCAACACCAGAGTGAGAGTGACACCAGAGTGAGAGTGAACACCAGAGTGAGAGTGACACCAGAGTGAGAGTGACACCAGAGTGAGAGTGAACACCAGAGTGAGAGTGAACACCAGAGTGAGAGTGAACACCAGAGTGACACCAGAGTGAGAGTCAACACCAGAGTGAGAGTGACACCAGAGTGAGAGTGAACACCAGAGTGAGAGTCAACACCAGAGTGAGAGTGAACACAAGAGTGAGAGTGAACACCAGAGTTACACCAGAGTGAGAGTGAACACCAGAGTGAGAGTGACACCAGAGTGAGAGTGAACACCAGAGTGAGAGTGAACACAAGAGTGAGAGTGAACACAAGAGTGAGAGTGAACACCAGAGTGACACCAGAGTGAGAGTCAACACCAGAGTGAGAGTGACACCAGAGTGAGAGTGACACCAGAGTGAGAGTCAACACCAGAGTGAGAGTGAACACCAGAGTGACACCAGAGTGAGAGTGACACCAGAGTGAGAGTGACACCAGAGTGAGAGTGAACACCAGATTGAGAGCTACACCAGAGTGACACCAGAGTGAGAGTGACACCAGAGTGAGAGTGACACCAGAGTGAGAGTGAACACCAGATTGAGAGCTACACCAGAGTGACACCAGAGTGAGAGTGAACACCAGAGTGAGAGTGAACACCAGAGTGAGAGTCAACACCAGAGTGAGAGTGACACCAGAGTGAGAGTGAACACCAGAGTGAGAGTGAACACCAGAGTGAGAGTCAACACCAGAGTGAGAGTGAAACCAGAGTGAGAGTGACACCAGAGTGAGAGTGACACCAGAGTGAGAGTGAACACCAGAGTGAGAGTGAACACCAGAGTGACACCAGAGTGAGAGTCAACACCAGAGCGAGAGTGACACCAGAGTGAGAGTGAACACCAGAGTGAGAGTGGCACCAGAGTGACCCCAGAGTGAGAGTGAACACCAGAGTGAGAGTGAACACCAGAGTGACACCAGAGTGAGAGTCAAAACCAGAGTGAGAGTGACACCAGAATGAGAGTGAACACCAGATTGAGAGTGAACACCAGAGTGAGAGTGACACCAGAGTGACACCAGAGTGAGAGTCAACACCAGAGTGAGAGTGACACCAGAGTGAGAGTGAACACCAGAGTGAGAGTGAACACCAGAGTGAGAGTGAACACCAGAGTGACACCAGAGTGAGAGTCAACACCAGAGTGAGAGTGACACCAGAGTGAGAGTGAACACCAGAGTGAGAGTGAACACCAGAGTGACACCAGAGTGAGAGTCAAAACCAGAGTGAGAGTGACACCAGAATGAGAGTGAACACCAGAGTGAGAGTGAACACCAGAGTGAGAGTGACACCAGAGTGACACCAGAGTGAGAGTCAACACCAGAGTGAGAGTGACACCAGAGTGAGAGTGAACACCAGAGTGAGAGTGAACACCAGAGTGAGAGTGAACACCAGAGTGACACCAGAGTGAGAGTCAACACCAGAGTGAGAGTGACACCAGAGTGAGAGTGAACACCAGAGTGAGAGTGACACCAGAGTGAGAGTGACACCAGAGTGAGAGTGAACACCAGAGTGAGAGTGAACACCAGAGTTACACCAGAGTGAGAGTCAACACCAGAGTGAGAGTGACACCAGAGTGAGAGTGAACACCAGAGTGAGAGTGACACCAGAGTGAGAGTCAACACCAGAGTGAGAGTGAACACAAGAGTGAGAGTGAACACCAGAGTTACACCAGAGTGAGAGTGAACACCAGAGTGAGAGTGACACCAGAGTGAGAGTGAACACCAGAGTGAGAGTGAACACAAGAGTGAGAGTGAACACAAGAGTGAGAGTGAACACCAGAGTGACACCAGAGTGAGAGTGACACCAGAGTGAGAGTGACACCAGAGTGAGAGTGAACACCAGAGTGAGAGTGAACACCAGAGTGACACCAGAGTGAGAGTCAACACCAGAGTGAGAGTGACACCAGAGTGAGAGTGAATACCAGAGTGAGAGTTACACCAGAGTGAGAGTGAACACCAGAGTGAGAGTGAACACAAGAGAGAGTGAACACCAGAGTGAGAGTGAACACAAGAGTGAGAGTGAACACCAGAGTGAGAGTGACACCAGAGTGACACCAGAGTGAGAGTGAACACCAGAGTGAGAGTGAACACCAGAGTGAGAGTGACACCAGAGTGACACCAGAGTGAGAGTCAACACCAGAGTGAGAGTGAACACCAGAATGAAAGTGACACCAGAGTGACACCAGAGTGAGAGTCAACACCAGAGTGAGACTGACACCAGAGTGAGAGTGACACCAGAGTGAGAGTGAACACCAGAGTGAGAGTGACACCAGAGTGAGAGTGAACACCAGAGTGAAAGTGAACACCAGAGTGAGAGTTAACACAAGAGTGAGAGTGAACACCAGAGTGACACCAGAGTGAGAGTGAACACCAGAGTGAGAGTGAACACAAGAGTGAGCGTGAACACCAGAGTGACACCAGAGTGAGGGTCAACACCAGAGTGACAGTGACAACAAAGTGAGAGTGGCACCAGAGTGAGAGTGAACACCAGAGTGAGAGTGACACCAGAGTGACACCAGAGTGAGAGTGAACACCAGAGTGAGAGTGAACACCAGAGTGAGAGTGACACCAGAGTGAGAGTCAACACCAGAGTGAGAGTGAACACCAGAATGAAAGTGACACCAGAGTGACACCAGAGTGAGAGTCAACACCAGAGTGAGACTGACACCAGAGTGAGAGTGACACCAGAGTGAGAGTGAACACCAGAGTGAGAGTGACACCAGAGTGAGAGTGAACACCAGAGTGAAAGTGAACACCAGAGTGAGAGTTAACACAAGAGTGAGAGTGAACACCAGAGTGACACCAGAGTGAGAGTGAACACCAGAGTGAGAGTGAACACAAGAGTGAGAGTGAACACCAGAGTGAGAGTGACACCAGAGTGACACCAGAGTGACACCAGAGTGAGAGTCAACACCAGAGTGAGACTGACACCAGAGTTACACCAGAGTGAGAGTGACACCAGAATGAGAGTGAACACCAGAGTGAGAGTGAACACCAGAGTGAGAGTGAACACCAGATTGAGAGTGACACCAGAGTGACACCAGAGTGAGAGTCAACACCAGAGTGAGAGTGACACCAGAGTGAGAGTGAACACCAGAGTGAGAGTGAACACCAGAGTGAGAGTGACACCAGAGTGACACCAGAGTGAGAGTCAACACCAGATTGAGAGTGAACACCAGAGTGAGAGTGAACACCAGAGTGAGAGTGAACACCAGAGTGAGAGTGAACACCAGAGTGACACCAGAGTGAGAGTCAACACCAGAGTGAGAGTGACACCAGAGTGACACCAGAGTGAGAGTCAACACCAGAGTGAGAGTGAAACCAGAGTGAGAGTGACACCAGAGTGAGAGTGAACACCAGAGTGACACCAGAGTGAGAGTCAACACCAGAGTGAGAGTCAACACAAGAGTGAGAGTGACACCAGAGTGAGAGTGAACACCAGAATGAGAGTGAACACCAGAGTGAGAGTGAACACCAGAGTGAGAGTGAACACCAGAGTGACACCAGAGTGAGAGTCAACACCAGAGTGAGAGTGACACCAGAGTGAGAGTGAACACCAGAGTGAGAGTGAACACAAGAGTGAGAGTGAACACAAGAGTGAGAGTGAACACCAGAGTGACACCAGAGTGAGAGTCAACACCAGAGTGAGAGTGACACCAGAGTGAGAGTGACACCAGAGTGAGAGTGAATACCAGAGTGAGAGTTACACAAGAGTGAGAGTGAACACCAGAGTGAGAGTGAACACCAGAGTGAGAGTGACACCAGAGTGACACCAGAGTGAGAGTCAACACCAGAGTGAGAGTAACACCAGAGTGAGAGTGAACACCAGAGTGAGAGTGAACACCAGAGTGAGAGTGACACCAGAGTGACACCAGAGTGACACCAGAGTGAGAGTCAACACCAGAGTGAGACTGACACCAGAGTTACACCAGAGTGAGAGTGACACCAGAATGAGAGTGAACACCAGAGTGAGAGTGAACACCAGAGTGAGAGTGAACACCAGATTGAGAGTGACACCAGAGTGACACCAGAGTGAGAGTCAACACCAGAGTGAGAGTGACACCAGAGTGAGAGTGAACACCAGAGTGAGAGTGAACACCAGAGTGAGAGTGACACCAGAGTGACACCAGAGTGAGAGTCAACACCAGATTGAGAGTGAACACCAGAGTGAGAGTGAACACCAGAGTGAGAGTGAACACCAGAGTGAGAGTGAACACCAGAGTGACACCAGAGTGAGAGTCAACACCAGAGTGAGAGTGACACCAGAGTGACACCAGAGTGAGAGTCAACACCAGAGTGAGAGTGAAACCAGAGTGAGAGTGACACCAGAGTGAGAGTGAACACCAGAGTGACACCAGAGTGAGAGTCAACACCAGAGTGAGAGTCAACAGAAGAGTGAGAGTGACACCAGAGTGAGAGTGAACACCAGAATGAGAGTGAACACCAGAGTGAGAGTGAACACCAGAGTGAGAGTGAACACCAGAGTGACACCAGAGTGAGAGTCAACACCAGAGTGAGAGTGACACCAGAGTGAGAGTGAACACCAGAGTGAGAGTGAACACAAGAGTGAGAGTGAACACAAGAGTGAGAGTGAACACCAGAGTGACACCAGAGTGAGAGTCAACACCAGAGTGAGAGTGACACCAGAGTGAGAGTGACACCAGAGTGAGAGTGAATACCAGAGTGAGAGTTACACAAGAGTGAGAGTGAACACCAGAGTGAGAGTGAACACCAGAGTGAGAGTGACACCAGAGTGACACCAGAGTGAGAGTCAACACCAGAGTGAGAGTGACACCAGAGTGAGAGTGAACACCAGAGTGAGAGTGAACACCAGAGTGACACCAGAGTGAGAGTCAACACCAGAGTGAGAGTGACACCAGAGTGAGAGTGAACACCAGAGTGAGAGTGAACACCAGAGTGAGAGTCAACACCAGAGTGAGAGTGACACCAGAGTGAGAGTGAACACCAGAGTGAGAGTGAACACCAGAGTGAGAGTGAACACCAGAGTGACACCAGAGTGAGAGTCAACACCAGAGTGAGAGTGACACCAGAGTGAGAGTGAACACCAGAGTGAGAGTGACACCAGAGTGAGAGTGACACCAGAGTGAGAGTGACACCAGAGTGAGAGTGAACACCAGATTGAGAGCTACACCAGAGTGACACCAGAGTGAGAGTGAACACCAGAGTGAGAGTGAAACCAGAGTGACACCAGAGTGAGAGTGAACACCAGAGTGAGAGTGAAACCAGAGTGAGAGTGAACACCAGATTGAGAGCTACACCAGAGTGACACCAGAGTGAGAGTGAACACCAGAGTGAGAGTGAAACCAGAGTGAGAGTGAACACCAGATTGAGAGCTACACCAGAGTGACACCAGAGTGAGAGTGACACCAGAGTGAGAGTGACACCAGAGTGAGAGTGAACACCAGATTGAGAGCTACACCAGAGTGACACCAGAGTGAGAGTGAACACCAGAGTGAGAGTGAACACCAGAGTGAGAGTCAACACCAGATTGAGAGCTACACCAGAGTGACACCAGAGTGAGAGTGACACCAGAGTGAGAGTGACACCAGAGTGAGAGTGAACACCAGATTGAGAGCTACACCAGAGTGACACCAGAGTGAGAGTGACACCAGAGTGAGAGTGACACCAGAGTGAGAGTGAACACCAGATTGAGAGCTACACCAGAGTGACACCAGAGTGAGAGTGAACACCAGAGTGAGAGTGAACACCAGAGTGAGAGTCAACACCAGAGTGAGAGTGACACCAGAGTGAGAGTGAACACCAGAGTGAGAGTGAACACCAGAGTGAGAGTCAACACCAGAGTGAGAGTGAAACCAGAGTGAGAGTGACACCAGAGTGAGAGTGACACCAGAGTGAGAGTGAACACCAGAGTGAGAGTGAACACCAGAGTGAGAGTGAACACCAGAGTGACACCAGAGTGAGAGTCAACACCAGAGCGAGAGTGACACCAGAGTGAGAGTGAACACCAGAGTGAGAGTGGCACCAGAGTGACCCCAGAGTGAGAGTGAACACCAGAGTGAGAGTGAACACCAGAGTGACACCAGAGTGAGAGTCAAAACCAGAGTGAGAGTGACACCAGAATGAGAGTGAACACCAGATTGAGAGTGAACACCAGAGTGAGAGTGACACCAGAGTGACACCAGAGTGAGAGTCAACACCAGAGTGACACCAGAGTGAGAGTGAACACCAGAGTGAGAGTGACACCAGAATGAGAGTGAACACCAGATTGAGAGTGAACACCAGAGTGAGAGTGACACCAGAATGAGAGTGAACACCAGATTGAGAGTGAACACCAGAGTGAGAGTGACACCAGAGTGAGAGTGAACACCAGAGTGAGAGTGACACCAGAGTGACACCAGAGTGAGAGTGAACACCAGAGTGAGAGTGAACACCAGAGTGAGAGTGACACCAGAGTGAGAGTCAACACCAGAGTGAGAGTGAACACCAGAATGAAAGTGACACCAGAGTGACACCAGAGTGAGAGTCAACACCAGAGTGAGACTGACACCAGAGTGAGAGTGACACCAGAGTGAGAGTGAACACCAGAGTGAGAGTGACACCAGAGTGAGAGTGAACACCAGAGTGAAAGTGAACACCAGAGTGAGAGTTAACACAAGAGTGAGAGTGAACACCAGAGTGACACCAGAGTGAGAGTGAACACCAGAGTGAGAGTGAACACAAGAGTGAGCGTGAACACCAGAGTGACACCAGAGTGAGAGTCAACACCAGAGTGAGAGTAACACCAGAGTGAGAGTGAACACCAGAGTGAGAGTGAACACCAGAGTGAGAGTGACACCAGAGTGACACCAGAGTGACACCAGAGTGAGAGTCAACACCAGAGTGAGACTGACACCAGAGTTACACCAGAGTGAGAGTGACACCAGAATGAGAGTGAACACCAGAGTGAGAGTGAACACCAGAGTGAGAGTGAACACCAGATTGAGAGTGACACCAGAGTGACACCAGAGTGAGAGTCAACACCAGAGTGAGAGTGACACCAGAGTGAGAGTGAACACCAGAGTGAGAGTGAACACCAGAGTGAGAGTGACACCAGAGTGACACCAGAGTGAGAGTCAACACCAGATTGAGAGTGAACACCAGAGTGAGAGTGAACACCAGAGTGAGAGTGAACACCAGAGTGAGAGTGAACACCAGAGTGACACCAGAGTGAGAGTCAACACCAGAGTGAGAGTGACACCAGAGTGACACCAGAGTGAGAGTCAACACCAGAGTGAGAGTGAAACCAGAGTGAGAGTGACACCAGAGTGAGAGTGAACACCAGAGTGACACCAGAGTGAGAGTCAACACCAGAGTGAGAGTCAACACAAGAGTGAGAGTGACACCAGAGTGAGAGTGAACACCAGAATGAGAGTGAACACCAGAGTGAGAGTGAACACCAGAGTGAGAGTGAACACCAGAGTGACACCAGAGTGAGAGTCAACACCAGAGTGAGAGTGACACCAGAGTGAGAGTGAACACCAGAGTGAGAGTGAACACAAGAGTGAGAGTGAACACAAGAGTGAGAGTGAACACCAGAGTGACACCAGAGTGAGAGTCAACACCAGAGTGAGAGTGACACCAGAGTGAGAGTGACACCAGAGTGAGAGTGAATACCAGAGTGAGAGTTACACAAGAGTGAGAGTGAACACCAGAGTGAGAGTGAACACCAGAGTGAGAGTGACACCAGAGTGACACCAGAGTGAGAGTCAACACCAGAGTGAGAGTGACACCAGAGTGAGAGTGAACACCAGAGTGAGAGTGAACACCAGAGTGACACCAGAGTGAGAGTCAACACCAGAGTGAGAGTGACACCAGAGTGAGAGTGAACACCAGAGTGAGAGTGAACACCAGAGTGAGAGTCAACACCAGAGTGAGAGTGACACCAGAGTGAGAGTGAACACCAGAGTGAGAGTGAACACCAGAGTGAGAGTGAACACCAGAGTGACACCAGAGTGAGAGTCAACACCAGAGTGAGAGTGACACCAGAGTGAGAGTGAACACCAGAGTGAGAGTGACACCAGAGTGAGAGTGACACCAGAGTGAGAGTGACACCAGAGTGAGAGTGAACACCAGATTGAGAGCTACACCAGAGTGACACCAGAGTGAGAGTGAACACCAGAGTGAGAGTGAAACCAGAGTGAGAGTGAACACCAGATTGAGAGCTACACCAGAGTGACACCAGAGTGAGAGTGACACCAGAGTGAGAGTGACACCAGAGTGAGAGTGAACACCAGATTGAGAGCTACACCAGAGTGACACCAGAGTGAGAGTGAACACCAGAGTGAGAGTGAACACCAGAGTGAGAGTCAACACCAGATTGAGAGCTACACCAGAGTGACACCAGAGTGAGAGTGACACCAGAGTGAGAGTGACACCAGAGTGAGAGTGAACACCAGATTGAGAGCTACACCAGAGTGACACCAGAGTGAGAGTGACACCAGAGTGAGAGTGACACCAGAGTGAGAGTGAACACCAGATTGAGAGCTACACCAGAGTGACACCAGAGTGAGAGTGAACACCAGAGTGAGAGTGAACACCAGAGTGAGAGTCAACACCAGAGTGAGAGTGACACCAGAGTGAGAGTGAACACCAGAGTGAGAGTGAACACCAGAGTGAGAGTGACACCAGAATGAGAGTGAACACCAGATTGAGAGTGAACACCAGAGTGAGAGTGACACCAGAGTGAGAGTGAACACCAGAGTGAGAGTGACACCAGAGTGACACCAGAGTGAGAGTGAACACCAGAGTGAGAGTGAACACCAGAGTGAGAGTGACACCAGAGTGAGAGTCAACACCAGAGTGAGAGTGAACACCAGAATGAAAGTGACACCAGAGTGACACCAGAGTGAGAGTCAACACCAGAGTGAGACTGACACCAGAGTGAGAGTGACACCAGAGTGAGAGTGAACACCAGAGTGAGAGTGACACCAGAGTGAGAGTGAACACCAGAGTGAAAGTGAACACCAGAGTGAGAGTTAACACAAGAGTGAGAGTGAACACCAGAGTGACACCAGAGTGAGAGTGAACACCAGAGTGAGAGTGAACACAAGAGTGAGCGTGAACACCAGAGTGACACCAGAGTGAGAGTCAACACCAGAGTGAGAGTAACACCAGAGTGAGAGTGAACACCAGAGTGAGAGTGAACACCAGAGTGAGAGTGACACCAGAGTGACACCAGAGTGACACCAGAGTGAGAGTCAACACCAGAGTGAGACTGACACCAGAGTTACACCAGAGTGAGAGTGACACCAGAATGAGAGTGAACACCAGAGTGAGAGTGAACACCAGAGTGAGAGTGAACACCAGATTGAGAGTGACACCAGAGTGACACCAGAGTGAGAGTCAACACCAGAGTGAGAGTGACACCAGAGTGAGAGTGAACACCAGAGTGAGAGTGAACACCAGAGTGAGAGTGACACCAGAGTGACACCAGAGTGAGAGTCAACACCAGATTGAGAGTGAACACCAGAGTGAGAGTGAACACCAGAGTGAGAGTGAACACCAGAGTGAGAGTGAACACCAGAGTGACACCAGAGTGAGAGTCAACACCAGAGTGAGAGTGACACCAGAGTGACACCAGAGTGAGAGTCAACACCAGAGTGAGAGTGAAACCAGAGTGAGAGTGACACCAGAGTGAGAGTGAACACCAGAGTGACACCAGAGTGAGAGTCAACACCAGAGTGAGAGTCAACACAAGAGTGAGAGTGACACCAGAGTGAGAGTGAACACCAGAATGAGAGTGAACACCAGAGTGAGAGTGAACACCAGAGTGAGAGTGAACACCAGAGTGACACCAGAGTGAGAGTCAACACCAGAGTGAGAGTGACACCAGAGTGAGAGTGAACACCAGAGTGAGAGTGAACACAAGAGTGAGAGTGAACACAAGAGTGAGAGTGAACACCAGAGTGACACCAGAGTGAGAGTCAACACCAGAGTGAGAGTGACACCAGAGTGAGAGTGACACCAGAGTGAGAGTGAATACCAGAGTGAGAGTTACACAAGAGTGAGAGTGAACACCAGAGTGAGAGTGAACACCAGAGTGAGAGTGACACCAGAGTGACACCAGAGTGAGAGTCAACACCAGAGTGAGAGTGACACCAGAGTGAGAGTGAACACCAGAGTGAGAGTGAACACCAGAGTGACACCAGAGTGAGAGTCAACACCAGAGTGAGAGTGACACCAGAGTGAGAGTGAACACCAGAGTGAGAGTGAACACCAGAGTGAGAGTCAACACCAGAGTGAGAGTGACACCAGAGTGAGAGTGAACACCAGAGTGAGAGTGAACACCAGAGTGAGAGTGAACACCAGAGTGACACCAGAGTGAGAGTCAACACCAGAGTGAGAGTGACACCAGAGTGAGAGTGAACACCAGAGTGAGAGTGACACCAGAGTGAGAGTGACACCAGAGTGAGAGTGACACCAGAGTGAGAGTGAACACCAGATTGAGAGCTACACCAGAGTGACACCAGAGTGAGAGTGAACACCAGAGTGAGAGTGAAACCAGAGTGAGAGTGAACACCAGATTGAGAGCTACACCAGAGTGACACCAGAGTGAGAGTGACACCAGAGTGAGAGTGACACCAGAGTGAGAGTGAACACCAGATTGAGAGCTACACCAGAGTGACACCAGAGTGAGAGTGAACACCAGAGTGAGAGTGAACACCAGAGTGAGAGTCAACACCAGATTGAGAGCTACACCAGAGTGACACCAGAGTGAGAGTGACACCAGAGTGAGAGTGACACCAGAGTGAGAGTGAACACCAGATTGAGAGCTACACCAGAGTGACACCAGAGTGAGAGTGACACCAGAGTGAGAGTGACACCAGAGTGAGAGTGAACACCAGATTGAGAGCTACACCAGAGTGACACCAGAGTGAGAGTGAACACCAGAGTGAGAGTGAACACCAGAGTGAGAGTCAACACCAGAGTGAGAGTGACACCAGAGTGAGAGTGAACACCAGAGTGAGAGTGAACACCAGAGTGAGAGTGAACACCAGAGTGAGAGTCAACACCAGATTGAGAGCTACACCAGAGTGACACCAGAGTGAGAGTGACACCAGAGTGAGAGTGACACCAGAGTGAGAGTGAACACCAGATTGAGAGCTACACCAGAGTGACACCAGAGTGAGAGTGACACCAGAGTGAGAGTGACACCAGAGTGAGAGTGAACACCAGATTGAGAGCTACACCAGAGTGACACCAGAGTGAGAGTGAACACCAGAGTGAGAGTGAACACCAGAGTGAGAGTCAACACCAGAGTGAGAGTGACACCAGAGTGAGAGTGAACACCAGAGTGAGAGTGAACACCAGAGTGAGAGTCAACACCAGAGTGAGAGTGAAACCAGAGTGAGAGTGACACCAGAGTGAGAGTGACACCAGAGTGAGAGTGAACACCAGAGTGAGAGTGAACACCAGAGTGAGAGTGAACACCAGAGTGACACCAGAGTGAGAGTCAACACCAGAGCGAGAGTGACACCAGAGTGAGAGTGAACACCAGAGTGAGAGTGGCACCAGAGTGACCCCAGAGTGAGAGTGAACACCAGAGTGAGAGTGAACACCAGAGTGACACCAGAGTGAGAGTCAAAACCAGAGTGAGAGTGACACCAGAATGAGAGTGAACACCAGATTGAGAGTGAACACCAGAGTGAGAGTGACACCAGAGTGACACCAGAGTGAGAGTCAACACCAGAGTGACACCAGAGTGAGAGTGAACACCAGAGTGAGAGTGACACCAGAATGAGAGTGAACACCAGATTGAGAGTGAACACCAGAGTGAGAGTGACACCAGAATGAGAGTGAACACCAGATTGAGAGTGAACACCAGAGTGAGAGTGACACCAGAGTGAGAGTGAACACCAGAGTGAGAGTGACACCAGAGTGACACCAGAGTGAGAGTGAACACCAGAGTGAGAGTGAACACCAGAGTGAGAGTGACACCAGAGTGAGAGTCAACACCAGAGTGAGAGTGAACACCAGAATGAAAGTGACACCAGAGTGACACCAGAGTGAGAGTCAACACCAGAGTGAGACTGACACCAGAGTGAGAGTGACACCAGAGTGAGAGTGAACACCAGAGTGAGAGTGACACCAGAGTGAGAGTGAACACCAGAGTGAAAGTGAACACCAGAGTGAGAGTTAACACAAGAGTGAGAGTGAACACCAGAGTGACACCAGAGTGAGAGTGAACACCAGAGTGAGAGTGAACACAAGAGTGAGCGTGAACACCAGAGTGACACCAGAGTGAGAGTCAACACCAGAGTGAGAGTAACACCAGAGTGAGAGTGAACACCAGAGTGAGAGTGAACACCAGAGTGAGAGTGACACCAGAGTGACACCAGAGTGACACCAGAGTGAGAGTCAACACCAGAGTGAGACTGACACCAGAGTTACACCAGAGTGAGAGTGACACCAGAATGAGAGTGAACACCAGAGTGAGAGTGAACACCAGAGTGAGAGTGAACACCAGATTGAGAGTGACACCAGAGTGACACCAGAGTGAGAGTCAACACCAGAGTGAGAGTGACACCAGAGTGAGAGTGAACACCAGAGTGAGAGTGAACACCAGAGTGAGAGTGACACCAGAGTGACACCAGAGTGAGAGTCAACACCAGATTGAGAGTGAACACCAGAGTGAGAGTGAACACCAGAGTGAGAGTGAACACCAGAGTGAGAGTGAACACCAGAGTGACACCAGAGTGAGAGTCAACACCAGAGTGAGAGTGACACCAGAGTGACACCAGAGTGAGAGTCAACACCAGAGTGAGAGTGAAACCAGAGTGAGAGTGACACCAGAGTGAGAGTGAACACCAGAGTGACACCAGAGTGAGAGTCAACACCAGAGTGAGAGTCAACACAAGAGTGAGAGTGACACCAGAGTGAGAGTGAACACCAGAATGAGAGTGAACACCAGAGTGAGAGTGAACACCAGAGTGAGAGTGAACACCAGAGTGACACCAGAGTGAGAGTCAACACCAGAGTGAGAGTGACACCAGAGTGAGAGTGAACACCAGAGTGAGAGTGAACACAAGAGTGAGAGTGAACACAAGAGTGAGAGTGAACACCAGAGTGACACCAGAGTGAGAGTCAACACCAGAGTGAGAGTGACACCAGAGTGAGAGTGACACCAGAGTGAGAGTGAATACCAGAGTGAGAGTTACACAAGAGTGAGAGTGAACACCAGAGTGAGAGTGAACACCAGAGTGAGAGTGACACCAGAGTGACACCAGAGTGAGAGTCAACACCAGAGTGAGAGTGACACCAGAGTGAGAGTGAACACCAGAGTGAGAGTGAACACCAGAGTGACACCAGAGTGAGAGTCAACACCAGAGTGAGAGTGACACCAGAGTGAGAGTGAACACCAGAGTGAGAGTGAACACCAGAGTGAGAGTCAACACCAGAGTGAGAGTGACACCAGAGTGAGAGTGAACACCAGAGTGAGAGTGAACACCAGAGTGAGAGTGAACACCAGAGTGACACCAGAGTGAAAGTCAACACCAGAGTGAGAGTGACACCAGAGTGAGAGTGAACACCAGAGTGAGAGTGACACCAGAGTGAGAGTGACACCAGAGTGAGAGTGACACCAGAGTGAGAGTGAACACCAGATTGAGAGCTACACCAGAGTGACACCAGAGTGAGAGTGAACACCAGAGTGAGAGTGAAACCAGAGTGAGAGTGAACACCAGATTGAGAGCTACACCAGAGTGACACCAGAGTGAGAGTGACACCAGAGTGAGAGTGACACCAGAGTGAGAGTGAACACCAGATTGAGAGCTACACCAGAGTGACACCAGAGTGAGAGTGAACACCAGAGTGAGAGTGAACACCAGAGTGAGAGTCAACACCAGATTGAGAGCTACACCAGAGTGACACCAGAGTGAGAGTGACACCAGAGTGAGAGTGACACCAGAGTGAGAGTGAACACCAGATTGAGAGCTACACCAGAGTGACACCAGAGTGAGAGTGACACCAGAGTGAGAGTGACACCAGAGTGAGAGTGAACACCAGATTGAGAGCTACACCAGAGTGACACCAGAGTGAGAGTGAACACCAGAGTGAGAGTGAACACCAGAGTGAGAGTCAACACCAGAGTGAGAGTGACACCAGAGTGAGAGTGAACACCAGAGTGAGAGTGAACACCAGAGTGAGAGTCAACACCAGAGTGAGAGTGAAACCAGAGTGAGAGTGACACCAGAGTGAGAGTGACACCAGAGTGAGAGTGAACACCAGAGTGAGAGTGAACACCAGAGTGAGAGTGAACACCAGAGTGACACCAGAGTGAGAGTCAACACCAGAGCGAGAGTGACACCAGAGTGAGAGTGAACACCAGAGTGAGAGTGGCACCAGAGTGACCCCAGAGTGAGAGTGAACACCAGAGTGAGAGTGAACACCAGAGTGACACCAGAGTGAGAGTCAAAACCAGAGTGAGAGTGACACCAGAATGAGAGTGAACACCAGATTGAGAGTGAACACCAGAGTGAGAGTGACACCAGAGTGACACCAGAGTGAGAGTCAACACCAGAGTGACACCAGAGTGAGAGTGAACACCAGAGTGAGAGTGACACCAGAATGAGAGTGAACACCAGATTGAGAGTGAACACCAGAGTGAGAGTGACACCAGAATGAGAGTGAACACCAGATTGAGAGTGAACACCAGAGTGAGAGTGACACCAGAGTGACACCAGAGTGAGAGTCAACACCAGAGTGAGAGTGACACCAGAGTGAGAGTGAACACCAGAGTGAGAGTGAACACCAGAGTGACACCAGAGTTAGAGTCAACACCAGAGTGAGAGTGACACCAGAGTGAGAGTGACACCAGAGTGAGAGTGAACACCAGAGTGAGAGTGAACACCAGAGTGAGAGTGAACACCAGAGTGACACCAGAGTGAGAGTCAACACCAGAGTGAGAGTGACACCACAGTGAGAGTGAACACCAGAGTGAGAGTGACACCAGAGTGAGAGTGACACCAGAGTGAGAGTGAACACCAGAGTGAGAGTGAACACCAGAGTGAGAGTGAACACCAGAGTGACACCAGAGTGAGAGTCAACACCAGAGTGAGAGTGACACCAGAGTGAGAGTGAACACCAGAGTGAGAGTGACACCAGAGTGAGAGTCAACACCAGAGTGAGAGTGAACACAAGAGTGAGAGTGAACACCAGAGTTACACCAGAGTGAGAGTGAACACCAGAGTGAGAGTGACACCAGAGTGAGAGTGAACACCAGAGTGAGAGTGAACACAAGAGTGAGAGTGAACACAAGAGTGAGAGTGAACACCAGAGTGACACCAGAGTGAGAGTCAACACCAGAGTGAGAGTGACACCAGAGTGAGAGTGACACCAGAGTGAGAGTCAACACCAGAGTGAGAGTGAACACCAGAGTGACACCAGAGTGAGAGTGACACCAGAGTGAGAGTGACACCAGAGTGAGAGTGAACACCAGATTGAGAGCTACACCAGAGTGACACCAGAGTGAGAGTGACACCAGAGTGAGAGTGACACCAGAGTGAGAGTGAACACCAGATTGAGAGCTACACCAGAGTGACACCAGAGTGAGAGTGAACACCAGAGTGAGAGTGAACACCAGAGTGAGAGTCAACACCAGAGTGAGAGTGACACCAGAGTGAGAGTGAACACCAGAGTGAGAGTGAACACCAGAGTGAGAGTCAACACCAGAGTGAGAGTGAAACCAGAGTGAGAGTGACACCAGAGTGAGAGTGAACACCAGAGTGACACCAGAGTGAGAGTCAACACCAGAGTGAGAGTGACACCAGAGTGAGAGTGACACCAGAGTGAGAGTCAACACCAGAGTGAGAGTGAACACCAGAGTGACACCAGAGTGAGAGTGAACACCAGAGTGAGAGTCAACACCAGAGTGAGAGTGACACCAGAGTGAGAGTGAACACCAGAGTGAGAGTCAACACCAGAGCGAGAGTGACACCAGAGTGAGAGTGAACACCAGAGTGAGAGTGGCACCAGAGTGACCCCAGAGTGAGAGTGAACACCAGAGTGAGAGTGAACACCAGAGTGACACCAGAGTGAGAGTCAAAACCAGAGTGAGAGTGACACCAGAATGAGAGTGAACACCAGATTGAGAGTGAACACCAGAGTGAGAGTGACACCAGAGTGACACCAGAGTGAGAGTCAACACCAGAGTGAGAGTGACACCAGAGTGAGAGTGAACACCAGAGTGAGAGTGAACACCAGAGTGACACCAGAGTTAGAGTCAACACCAGAGTGAGAGTGACACCAGAGTGAGAGTGACACCAGAGTGAGAGTGAACACCAGAGTGAGAGTGAACACCAGAGTGAGAGTGAACACCAGAGTGACACCAGAGTGAGAGTCAACACCAGAGTGAGAGTGACACCAGAGTGAGAGTGAACACCAGAGTGAGAGTGACACCAGAGTGAGAGTGACACCAGAGTGAGAGTGAACACCAGAGTGAGAGTGAACACCAGAGTGAGAGTGAACACCAGAGTGACACCAGAGTGAGAGTCAACACCAGAGTGAGAGTGACACCAGTGTGAGAGTGAACACCAGAGTGAGAGTGACACCAGAGTGAGAGTCAACACCAGAGTGAGAGTGAACACAAGAGTGAGAGTGAACACCAGAGTTACACCAGAGTGAGAGTGAACACCAGAGTGAGAGTGACACCAGAGTGAGAGTGAACACCAGAGTGAGAGTGAACACAAGAGTGAGAGTGAACACAAGAGTGAGAGTGAACACCAGAGTGACACCAGAGTGAGAGTCAACACCAGAGTGAGAGTGACACCAGAGTGAGAGTGACACCAGAGTGAGAGTCAACACCAGAGTGAGAGTGAACACCAGAGTGAGAGTGAACACAAGAGAGAGTGAACACCAGAGTGAGAGTGAACACAAGAGTGAGAGTGAACACCAGAGTGAGAGTGACACCAGAGTGACACCAGAGTGAGAGTGAACACCAGAGTGAGAGTGAACACCAGAGTGAGAGTGACACAAGAGTGACACCAGAGTGAGAGTCAACACCAGAGTGAGAGTGAAGACCAGAATGAAAGTGACACCAGAGTGACACCAGAGTGAGAGTCAACACCAGAGTGAGACTGACACCAGAGTGAGAGTGACACCAGAGTGAGAGTGAACACCAGAATGAAAGTGACACCAGAGTGACACCAGAGTGAGAGTCAACACCAGAGTGAGACTGACACCAGAGTGAGAGTGAACACCAGAGTGAGAGTGAACACCAGAATGAAAGTGACACCAGAGTGACACCAGAGTGAGAGTCAACACCAGAGTGAGAGTGACACCAGAGTGACACCAGAGTGAGAGTCAACACCAGAGTGAGAGTGACACCAGAGTGAGAGTGAACACCAGAGTGAGAGTGAACACCAGAGTGAAAGTGACACCAGAGTGACACCAGAGTGAGAGTCAACACCAGAGTGAGAGTGACACCAGAGTGAGAGTGACACCAGAGTGAGAGTGAACACCAGAGTGAGAGTGACGCCAGAGTGAGAGTGAACACCAGAGTGAGAGTGAACACCAGAGTGAGAGTGACACCAGAGTGAGAGTCAACACCAGAGTGAGAGTGAACACAAGAGTGAGAGTGAACACAAGAGTGAGAGTGAACACCAGAGTGACACCAGAGTGAGAGTGAACACCAGAGTGAGAGTGAACACAAGAGTGAGAGTGAACACCAGAGTGACACCAGAGTGAGAGTCAACACCAGAGTGAGAGTGACACCAGAGTGAGAGTGACACCAGAGTGAGAGTGAATACCAGAGTGAGAGTTACACAAGAGTGAGATTGAACACCAGAGTGAGAGTGAACACCAGAGTGAGAGTGACACCAGAGTGACACCAGAGTGAGAGTCAACACCAGAGTGAGAGTGACACCAGAGTGAGAGTGAACACCAGAGTGAGAGTGAACACCAGAGTGACACCAGAGTGAGAGTCAACACCAGAGTGAGAGTGACACCAGAGTGAGAGTGAACACCAGAGTGAGAGTGAACACCAGAGTGAGAGTCAACACCAGAGTGAGAGTGAACACCAGAGTGACACCAGAGTGAGAGTCAACACCAGAGCGAGAGTGACACCAGAGTGAGAGTGAACACCAGAGTGAGAGTGGCACCAGAGTGACACCAGAGTGAGAGTCAAAACCAGAGTGAGAGTGACACCAGAATGAGAGTGAACACCAGAGTGAGAGTGAACACCAGAGTGAGAGTGACACCAGAGTGACACCAGAGTGAGAGTCAACACCAGAGTGAGAGTGACACCAGAGTGAGAGTGAACACCAGAGTGAGAGTGAACACCAGAGTGACACCAGAGTTAGAGTCAACACCAGAGTGAGAGTGACACCAGAGTGAGAGTGAACACCAGAGTGAGAGTAAACACCAGAGTGAGAGTGACACCAGAGTGAGAGTGAACACCAGAGTGAGAGTGAACACCAGAGTGAGAGTGAACACCAGAGTGACACCAGAGTGAGAGTCAACACCAGAGTGAGAGTGACACCAGAGTGAGAGTGAACACCAGAGTGAGAGTGACACCAGAGTGAGAGTCAACACCAGAGTGAGAGTGAACACAAGAGTGAGAGTGAACACCAGAGTGACACCAGAGTGAGAGTGAACACCAGAGTGAGAGTGACACCAGAGTGAGAGTGAACACCAGAGTGAGAGTGAACACAAGAGTGAGAGTGAACACAAGAGTGAGAGTGAACACCAGAGTGACACCAGAGTGAGAGTCAACACCAGAGTAACACCAGAGTGAGAGTCAACACCAGAGTGAGAGTGACACCAGAGTGAGAGTGACACCAGAGTGAGAGTCAACACCAGAGTGAGAGTGAACACCAGAGTGACACCAGAGTGAGAGTGACACCAGAGTGAGAGTGAATACCAGAGTGAGAGTTACACCAGAGTGAGAGTGAACACCAGAGTGAGAGTGAACACAAGAGTGAGAGTGAACACCAGAGTGAGAGTGAACACAAGAGTGAGAGTGAACACCAGAGTGAGAGTGACACCAGAGTGACACCAGAGTGAGAGTGAACACCAGAGTGAGAGTGAACACCAGAGTGAGAGTGACACCAGAGTGACACCAGAGTGAGAGTCAACACCAGAGTGAGAGTGACACCAGAGTGAGAGTGAACACCAGAGTGAGAGTGAACACCAGAATGAAAGTGACACCAGAGTGACACCAGAGTGAGAGTCAACACCAGAGTGAGACTGACACCAGAGTGAGAGTGAACACCAGAGTGAAAGTGAACACCAGAGTGAGAGTGAACACAAGAGTGAGAGTGAACACCAGAGTGACACCAGAGTGAGAGTGAACACCAGAGTGAGAGTGAACACAAGAGTGAGCGTGAACACCAGAGTGACACCAGAGTGAGAGTCAACACCAGAGTGAGAGTGACACCAGAGTGAGAGTGACACAAGAGTGAGAGTGAATACCAGAATGAGAGTGACACCAGAGTGACACCAGAGTGAGAGTTACACCAGAGTGAGAGTGAACACCAGAGTGAGAGTGAACACAAGAGTGAGAGTGAACACCAGAGTGAGAGTGAACACAAGAGTGAGAGTGAACACCAGAGTGACACCAGAGTGAGAGTCAACACCAGAGTGAGAGTGACACCAGAGTGAGAGTGAACACCAGAGTGAGAGTCAACACCAGAGTGAGAGTGAACACAAGACTGAGAGTGACACCAGAGTGACACCAGAGTGAGAGTCAACACCAGAGTGAGAGTCAACACCAGAGTGAGAGTCAACACCAGAGTGAGAGTGACACCAGAGTGAGAGTGAACACCAGAGTGAGAGTGAACACCAGAATGAAAGTGACACCAGAGTGACACCAGAGTGAGAGTCAACACCAGAGTGAGACTGACCCCAGAGTGAGAGTGACACCAGAGTGAGAGTCAACACCAGAGTGAGACTGACACCAGAGTGAGAGTGACACCAGAGTGAGAGTGAACACCAGAGTGAGAGTGAACACCAGAGTGAGAGTGAACACCAGAGTGACACCAGAGTGAGAGTCAACACCAGAGTGAGAGTGACACCAGAGTGACACCAGAGTGAGAGTCAACAGCAGAGTGAGAGTGACACCAGAGTGAGAGTGAACACCAGAGTGAGAGTGAACACCAGAGTGAAAGTGACACCAGAGTGACACCAGAGTGAGAGTCAACACCAGAGTGAGAGTGACACCAGAGTGAGAGTGAACACCAGAGTGAGAGTGACGCCAGAGTGAGAGTGAACACCAGAGTGAAAGTGAACACCAGAGTGAGAGTGACACCAGAGTGACCCCAGAGTGAGAGTCAACACCAGAGTGAGACTGACACCAGAGTGAGAGTGAACACCAGAGTGACACCAGAGTGAGAGTCAAAACCAGAGTGAGAGTGACACCAGAATGTGAGTGAACACCAGAGTGAGAGTGAACACCAGAGTGAGAGTGACACCAGAGTGACATGACACCAGAGTGACCCCAGAGTGAGAGTGAACACCAGAGTGAGAGTGAACACCAGAGTGAGAGTGACACCAGAGTGAGAGTGACACCAGAGTGAGAGTGAACACCAGAGTGAGAGTGAACACCAGAGTGACACCAGAGTGAGAGTCAACACCAGAGTGAGAGTGGCACCAGAGTGACCCCAGAGTGAGAGTGAACACCAGAGTGAGAGTGAACACCAGAGTGACACCAGAGTGAGAGTCAAAACCAGAGTGAGAGTGACACCAGAATGAGAGTGAACACCAGAGTGAGAGTGAACACCAGAGTGAGAGTGACACCAGAGTGACACCAGAGTGAGAGTCAACACCAGAGTGAGAGTGACACCAGAGTGAGAGTGAACACCAGAGTGAGAGTCAACACCAGAGTGAGAGTCAACACCAGAGTGAGACTGACACCAGAGTGAGAGTGACACCAGAGTGAGAGTCAACACCAGAGTGAGACTGACACCAGAGTGAGAGTGACACCAGAGTGAGAGTGAACACCAGAGTGAGAGTGAACACCAGAGTGAGAGTGAACACCAGAGTGACACCAGAGTGAGAGTCAACACCAGAGTGAGAGTGACACCAGAGTGACACCAGAGTGAGAGTCAACACCAGAGTGAGAGTGACACCAGAGTGAGAGTGAACACCAGAGTGAGAGTCAACACCAGAGTGAGAGTGACACCAGAGTGAGAGTGAACACCAGAGTGAGAGTGACGCCAGAGTGAGAGTGAACACCAGAGTGAGAGTGAACACCAGAGTGAGAGTGACACCAGAGTGACCCCAGAGTGAGAGTCAACACCAGAGTGAGACTGACACCAGAGTGAGAGTGAACACCAGAGTGACACCAGAGTGAGAGTCAAAACCAGAGTGAGAGTGACACCAGAATGTGAGTGAACACCAGAGTGAGAGTGAACACCAGAGTGAGAGTGACACCAGAGTGACACCAGAGTGAGAGTCAACACCAGAGTGAGAGTGACACCAGAGTGAGAGTGAACACCAGAGTGAGAGTGAACACCAGAGTGACACCAGAGTGAGAGTCAACACGAGAGTGAGAGTGACACCAGAGTGAGAGTGAACACCAGAGTGAGAATCAACACCAGAGTGAGAGTGACACCAGAGTGAGAGTGAACACCAGAGTGAGAGTAAACACCAGAGTGAGAGTGAACACCAGAGTGACACCAGAGTGAGAGTCAACACCAGAGTGAGAGTGACACCAGAGTGAGAGTGAACACCAGAGTGAGAGTGAACACCAGAATGAAAGTGACACCAGAGTGACACCAGAGTGAGAGTCAACACCAGAGTGAGAGTGAACACCAGAGTGAGAGTGACACCAGAGTGAGAGTGAACACCAGAGTGAAAGTGAACACCAGAGTGAGAGTGAACACAATAGTGAGAGTGAACACCAGAGTGAGAGTGAACACAAGAGTGAGAGTGAACACCAGAGTGACACCAGAGTGAGAGTCAACACCAGAGTGAGAGTGACACCAGAGTGAGAGTGACACCAGAGTGACACCAGAGTGAGAGTGACACCAGAGTGAGAGTGAATACCAGAATGAGAGTGACACCAGAGTGACACCAGAGTGAGAGTTACACCAGAGTGAGAGTGAACACCAGAGTTAGAGTGAACACAAGAGTGAGAGTGAACACCAGAGTGAGGGTGAACACAAGAGTGAGAGTGACACCAGAGTGACACCAGAGTGAGAGTGAACACCAGAGTGAGAGTGACACCAGAGTGAGAGTGAACACCAGAGTGAGAGTGAACACCAGAATGAAAGTGACACCAGAGTGACACCAGAGTGAGAGTCAACACCAGAGTGAGAGTCAACACCAGAGTGAGAGTGACACCAGAGTGAGAGTGAACACCAGAGTGAGAGTGAACACCAGAGTGAAAGTGACACCAGAGTGACACCAGAGTGAGAGTCAACACCAGAGTGAGAGTGACACCAGAGTGAGAGTGACACCAGAGTGAGAGTGAACACCAGAGTGAGAGTGACGCCAGAGTGAGAGTGAACACCAGAGTGAGAGTGAACACCAGAGTGACCCCAGAGTGAGAGTCAACACCAGAGTGAGACTGACACCAGAGTGAGAGTGAACACCAGAGTGACACCAGAGTGAGAGTCAAAACCAGAGTGAGAGTGACACCAGAATGTGAGTGAACACCAGAGTGAGAGTGAACACCAGAGTGAGAGTGACACCAGAGTGACACCAGAGTGAGAGTCAACACCAGAGTGAGAGTGACACCAGAGTGAGAGTGAACACCAGAGTGAGAGTGAACACCAGAGTGACACCAGAGTGAGAGTCAACACGAGAGTGAGAGTGACACCAGAGTGAGAGTGAACACCAGAGTGAGAATCAACACCAGAGTGAGAGTGACACCAGAGTGAGAGTGAACACCAGAGTGAGAGTGAACACCAGAGTGAGAGTGAACACCAGAGTGACACCAGAGTGAGAGTCAACACCAGAGTGAGAGTGACACCAGAGTGAGAGTGAACACCAGAGTGAGAGTGAACACCAGAATGAGAGTGACGCCAGAGTGAGAGTGAACACCAGAGTGAGAGTGAACACCAGAGTGAGAGTGACACCAGAGTGAGAGTCAACACCAGAGTGAGAGTGAACACAAGAGTGAGAGTGAACACAAGAGTGAGAGTGAACACCAGAGTGACACCAGAGTGAGAGTGAACACCAGAGTGAGAGTGACACCAGAGTGAGAGTGACACCAGAGTGAGAGTGAACACCAGAGTGAGAGTGAACACCAGAGTGACACCAGAGTGAGAGTGAACACCAGAGTGAGAGTGAACACAAGAGTGAGAGTGAACACAAGAGTGAGAGTGAACACCAGAGTGACACCAGAGTGAGAGTGAACACCAGAGTGAGAGTGAACACAAGAGTGAGAGTGAACACCAGAGTGACACCAGAGTGAGAGTCAACACCAGAGTGAGAGTGACACCAGAGTGAGAGTGACACCAGAGTGAGAGTGAATACCAGAGTGAGAGTTACACAAGAGTGAGAGTGAACACCAGAGTGAGAGTGAACACCAGAGTGAGAGTGACACCAGAGTGACACCAGAGTGAGAGTCAACACCAGAGTGAGAGTGACACCAGAGTGAGAGTGAACACCAGAGTGAGAGTGAACACCAGAGTGACACCAGAGTGAGAGTCAACACCAGAGTGAGAGTGACACCAGAGTGAGAGTGAACACCAGAGTGAGAGTGAACACCAGAGTGAGAGTCAACACCAGAGTGAGAGTGACACCAGAGTGAGAGTGAACACCAGAGTGAGAGTGAACACCAGCGTGAGAGTGAACACCAGAGTGACACCAGAGTGAGAGTCAACACCAGAGTGAGAGTGACACCAGAGTGAGAGTGAACACCAGAGTGAGAGTGACACCAGAGTGAGAGTGACACCAGAGTGAGAGTGACACCAGAGTGAGAGTGAACACCAGATTGAGAGCTACACCAGAGTGACACCAGAGTGAGAGTGAACACCAGAGTGAGAGTGAAACCAGAGTGAGAGTGACACCAGAGTGAGAGTGACACCAGAGTGAGAGTGAACACCAGAGTGAGAGTGAACACCAGAGTGACACCAGAGTGAGAGTCAACACCAGAGCGAGAGTGAACACCAGAGTGAGAGTCAACACCAGAGTGAGAGTGACACCAGAGTGAGAGTGAACACCAGAGTGAGAGTGAACACCAGAGTGAGAGTGAACACCAGAGTGACACCAGAGTGAGAGTCAACACCAGAGTGAGAGTGACACCAGAGTGAGAGTGAACACCAGAATGAAAGTGACACCAGAGTGACACCAGAGTGAGAGTCAACACCAGAGTGAGAGTGACACCAGAGTGACACCAGAGTGAGAGTGAACACCAGAGTGAGAGTGACACCAGAGTGAGAGTGAACACCAGAGTGAGAGTGACACCAGAGTGAGAGTGAACACCAGAGTGAGAGTGAACACCAGAATGAGAGTGAACACCAGAATGAAAGTGACACCAGAGTGACACCAGAGTGAGAGTCAACACCAGAGTGACACCAGAGTGAGAGTCAACACCAGAGTGAGAGTGACACCAGAGTGAGAGTGAACACCAGAGTGAGAGTGAACACCAGAGTGAGAGTCAACACCAGAGTGAGAGTGACACCAGAGTGAGAGTGAACACCAGAGTGAGAGTGAACACCAGCGTGAGAGTGAACACCAGAGTGACACCAGAGTGAGAGTCAACACCAGAGTGAGAGTGACACCAGAGTGAGAGTGACACCAGAGTGAGAGTGACACCAGAGTGAGAGTGAACACCAGATTGAGAGCTACACCAGAGTGACACCAGAGTGAGAGTGAACACCAGAGTGAGAGTGAAACCAGAGTGAGAGTGACACCAGAGTGAGAGTGACACCAGAGTGAGAGTGAACACCAGAGTGAGAGTGAACACCAGAGTGAGAGTGAACACCAGAGTGACACCAGAGTGAGAGTCAACACCAGAGCGAGAGTGAACACCAGAGTGAGAGTCAACACCAGAGTGAGAGTGACACCAGAGTGAGAGTGAACACCAGAGTGAGAGTGAACACCAGAGTGACACCAGAGTGAGAGTCAACACCAGAGTGAGAGTGACACCAGAGTGAGAGTGAACACCAGAATGAAAGTGACA
Organism: Eucyclogobius newberryi; assembly: GCF_026437365.1. Taxonomy (NCBI): domain Eukaryota; kingdom Metazoa; phylum Chordata; class Actinopteri; order Gobiiformes; family Gobiidae; genus Eucyclogobius; species Eucyclogobius newberryi. Next base: position 29,237 of record NW_027315904.1, on the reverse strand, counting down.
CCAGAGTGACACCAGAGTGAGAGTCAACACCAGAGTGAGAGTGACACCAGAGTGACACCAGAGTGACACCAGAGTGAGAGTGAACACCAGAGTGAGAGTGACACCAGAGTGAGAGTGAACACCAGAGTGAGAGTGACACCAGAGTGAGAGTGAACACCAGAGTGAGAGTGAACACCAGAATGAGAGTGAACACCAGAATGAAAGTGACACCAGAGTGACACCAGAGTGAGAGTCAACACCAGAGTGAGAGTGACACCAGAGTGAGAGTGAACACCAGAGTGAGAGTGAACACCAGAATGAAAGTGACACCAGAGTGAGAGTCAACACCAGAGTGAGACAAAACACCAGAGCGAGAGTGACACCAGAATGAGAGTGAACACCAGAGTGAGAGTGACACCAGAGTGAGAGTGAACACCAGAGTGAAAGTGAACACCAGAGTGAGAGTGAACACAATAGTGAGAGTGAACACCAGAGTGAGAGTGAACACAAGAGTGAGAGTGAACACCAGAGTGACACCAGAGTGAGAGTCAACACCAGAGTGAGAGTGACACCAGAGTGAGAGTGACACCAGAGTGACACCAGAGTGAGAGTGACACCAGAGTGAGAGTGAATACCAGAATGAGAGTGACACCAGAGTGACACCAGAGTGAGAGTTACACCAGAGTGAGAGTGAACACCAGAGTTAGAGTGAACACAAGAGTGAGAGTGAACACCAGAGTGAGGGTGAACACAAGAGTGAGAGTGACACCAGAGTGACACCAGAGTGAGAGTGAACACCAGAGTGAGAGTGACACCAGAGTGAGAGTGAACACCAGAGTGAGAGTGAACACCAGAATGAAAGTGACACCAGAGTGACACCAGAGTGAGAGTCAACACCAGAGTGAGAGTGACACCAGAGTGACACCAGAGTGAGAGTCAACACCAGAGTGAGAGTGACACCAGAGTGAGAGTGAACACCAGAGTGAGAGTGAACACCAGAGTGAAAGTGACACCAGAGTGACACCAGAGTGAGAGTCAACACCAGAGTGAGAGTGACACCAGAGTGAGAGTGACACCAGAGTGAGAGTGAACACCAGAGTGAGAGTGACGCCAGAGTGAGAGTGAACACCAGAGTGAGAGTGAACACCAGAGTGAGAGTGACACCAGAGTGAGAGTCAACACCAGAGTGAGAGTGAACACAAGAGTGAGAGTGAACACAAGAGTGAGAGTGAACACCAGAGTGACACCAGAGTGAGAGTGAACACCAGAGTGACACCAGAGTGAGAGTGAACACCAGAGTGAGAGTGAACACAAGAGTGAGAGTGAACACAAGAGTGAGAGTGAACACCAGAGTGACACCAGAGTGAGAGTGAACACCAGAGTGAGAGTGAACACAAGAGTGAGAGTGAACACCAGAGTGACACCAGAGTGAGAGTCAACACCAGAGTGAGAGTGACACCAGAGTGAGAGTGACACCAGAGTGAGAGTGAATACCAGAGTGAGAGTTACACAAGAGTGAGAGTGAACACCAGAGTGAGAGTGAACACCAGAGTGAGAGTGAACACCAGAGTGAGAGTGAACACCAGAGTGACACCAGAGTGAGAGTCAACACCAGAGTGAGAGTGACACCAGAGTGAGAGTGAACACCAGAGTGAGAGTGAACACCAGAGTGAGAGTCAACACCAGAGTGAGAGTGACACCAGAGTGAGAGTGAACACCAGAGTGAGAGTGAACACCAGCGTGAGAGTGAACACCAGAGTGACACCAGAGTGAGAGTCAACACCAGAGTGAGAGTGACACCAGAGTGAGAGTGAACACCAGAGTGAGAGTGACACCAGAGTGAGAGTGACACCAGAGTGAGAGTGACACCAGAGTGAGAGTGAACACCAGATTGAGAGCTACACCAGAGTGACACCAGAGTGAGAGTGAACACCAGAGTGAGAGTGAAACCAGAGTGAGAGTGACACCAGAGTGAGAGTGACACCAGAGTGAGAGTGAACACCAGAGTGAGAGTGAACACCAGAGTGAGAGTGAACACCAGAGTGACACCAGAGTGAGAGTCAACACCAGAGCGAGAGTGACACCAGAGTGAGAGTGAACACCAGAGTGAGAGTGGCACCAGAGTGACCCCAGAGTGAGAGTGAACACCAGAGTGAGAGTGAACACCAGAGTGACACCAGAGTGAGAGTCAAAACCAGAGTGAGAGTGACACCAGAATGAGAGTGAACACCAGAGTGAGAGTGAACACCAGAGTGAGAGTGACACCAGAGTGACACCAGAGTGAGAGTCAACACCAGAGTGAGAGTGACACCAGAGTGAGAGTGAACACCAGAGTGACACCAGAGTTAGAGTCAACACCAGAGTGAGAGTGACACCAGAGTGAGAGTGACACCAGAGTGAGAGTGAACACCAGAGTGAGAGTGACACCAGAGTGAGAGTCAACACCAGAGTGAGAGTGAACACCAGAGTGAGAGTGAACACCAGAGTGAGAGTGACACCAGAGTGAGAGTGAACACCAGAGTGAGAGTGAACACAAGAGTGAGAGTGAACACAAGAGTGAGAGTGAACACCAGAGTGACACCAGAGTGAGAGTCAACACCAGAGTGAGAGTGACACCAGAGTGAGAGTGACACCAGAGTGAGAGTGAACACCAGAGTGAGAGTGAACACCAGAGTGACACCAGAGTGAGAGTAAACACCAGAGTGAGAGTGACACCAGAGTGAGAGTGAATACCAGAGTGAGAGTTACACCAGAGTGAGAGTGAACACCAGAGTGAGAGTGAACACAAGAGAGAGTGAACACCAGAGTGAGAGTGACACCAGAGTGACACCAGAGTGAGAGTCAACACCAGAGTGAGAGTGAACACCAGAATGAAAGTGACACCAGAGTGACACCAGAGTGAGAGTCAACACCAGAGTGAGACTGACACCAGAGTGAGAGTGACACCAGAGTGAGAGTGAACACCAGAGTGAGAGTGAACACAAGAGTGAGAGTGAACACAAGAGTGAGAGTGAACACCAGAGTGACACCAGAGTGAGAGTCAACACCAGAGTGAGAGTGACACCAGAGTGAGAGTGACACCAGAGTGAGAGTGAACACCAGAGTGAGAGTGAACACCAGAGTGACACCAGAGTGAGAGTCAACACCAGAGTGAGAGTGACACCAGAGTGAGAGTGAATACCAGAGTGAGAGTTACACCAGAGTGAGAGTGAACACCAGAGTGAGAGTGAACACAAGAGAGAGTGAACACCAGAGTGAGAGTGACACCAGAGTGACACCAGAGTGAGAGTCAACACCAGAGTGAGAGTGAACACCAGAATGAAAGTGACACCAGAGTGACACCAGAGTGAGAGTCAACACCAGAGTGAGACTGACACCAGAGTGAGAGTGACACCAGAGTGAGAGTGAACACCAGAGTGAGAGTGACACCAGAGTGAGAGTGAACACCAGAGTGAAAGTGAACACCAGAGTGAGAGTTAACACAAGAGTGAGAGTGAACACCAGAGTGACACCAGAGTGAGAGTGAACACCAGAGTGACACCAGAGTGAGGGTCAACACCAGAGTGACAGTGACACCAGAGTGAGAGTGACACCAGAGTGAACACCAGAGTGAGAGTGACACCAGAGTGACACCAGAGTGAGAGTCAACACCAGAGTGAGAGTAACACCAGAGTGAGAGTGAACACCAGAGTGAGAGTGAACACCAGAGTGAGAGTGACACCAGAGTGACACCAGAGTGACACCAGAGTGAGAGTCAACACCAGAGTGAGACTGACACCAGAGTGAGAGTGACACCAGAGTGAGAGTGAACACCAGAGTGAGAGTGAACACCAGAGTGAGAGTGAACACCAGAGTGACACCAGAGTGAGAGTCAACACCAGAGTGAGAGTGACACCAGAGTGACACCAGAGTGAGAGTCAACACCAGAGTGAGAGTGACACCAGAGTGAGAGTGAACACAAGAGTGAGAGTGAACACCAGAGTGAGAGTGAACACCAGAGTGACACCAGAGTGAGAGTAAACACCAGAGTGAGAGTGACACCAGAGTGAGAGTGAACACCAGAGTGAGAGTGACGCCAGAGTGAGAGTGAACACCAGAGTGAGAGTGAACACCAGAGTGAGAGTGACACCAGAGTGACCCCAGAGTGAGAGTCAACACCAGAGTGAGACTGACACCAGAGTGAGAGTGAACACCAGAGTGACACCAGAGTGAGAGTCAAAACCAGAGTGAGAGTGACACCAGAATGTGAGTGAACACCAGAGTGAGAGTGAACACCAGAGTGAGAGTGACACCAGAGTGACACCAGAGTGAGAGTCAACACCAGAGTGAGAGTGAACACCAGAGTGAGAGTGAACACCAGAGTAACACCAGAGTGAGAGTCAACACGAGAGTGAGAGTGACACCAGAGTGAGAGTGAACACCAGAGTGAGATTCAACACCAGAGTGAGAGTGACACCAGAGTGAGAGTGAACACCAGAGTGAGAGTGAACACCAGAGTGAGAGTGAACACCAGAGTGACACCAGAGTGAGAGTCAACACCAGAGTGAGAGTGACACCAGAGTGAGAGTTAACACCAGAGTGAGAGTGAACACCAGAATGAAAGTGACACCAGAGTGACACCAGAGTGAGAGTCAACACCAGAGTGAGAGTGACACCAGAGTGACACCAGAGTGAGAGTGAACACCAGAGTGAGAGTGAACACCAGAGTGAGAGTGACACCAGAGTGAGAGTGAACACCAGAGTGAGAGTGACACCAGAGTGAGAGTGAACACCAGAGTGAGAGTGAACACCAGAATGAGAGTGAACACCAGAATGAAAGTGACACCAGAGTGACACCAGAGTGAGAGTCAACACCAGAGTGAGAGTGACACCAGAGTGAGAGTGAACACCAGAGTGAGAGTGAACACCAGAATGAAAGTGACACCAGAGTGACACCAGAGTGAGAGTCAACACCAGAGTGAGACAAAACACCAGAGTGAGAGTGACACCAGAGTGAGAGTGAACACCAGAGTGAGAGTGACACCAGAGTGAGAGTGAACACCAGAGTGAAAGTGAACACCAGAGTGAGAGTGAACACCAGAGTGAGAGTGAACACAAGAGTGAGAGTGAACACCAGAGTGACACCAGAGTGAGAGTCAACACCAGAGTGAGAGTGACACCAGAGTGAGAGTGACACCAGAGTGACACCAGAGTGAGAGTGACACCAGAGTGAGAGTGAATACCAGAATGAGAGTGACACCAGAGTGACACCAGAGTGAGAGTTACACCAGAGTGAGAGTGAACACCAGAGTTAGAGTGAACACAAGAGTGAGAGTGAACACCAGAGTGAGGGTGAACACCAGAGTGAGAGTGACACCAGAGTGAGAGTGAACACCAGAGTGAAAGTGAACACCAGAGTGAGAGTGAACACCAGAGTGAGAGTGAACACAAGAGTGAGAGTGAACACCAGAGTGACACCAGAGTGAGAGTGACACCAGAGTGAGAGTGAACACCAGAGTGAGAGTGACACCAGAGTGAGAGTGACACCAGAGTGAGAGTGACACCAGAGTGAGAGTGAACACCAGATTGAGAGCTACACCAGAGTGACACCAGAGTGAGAGTGAACACCAGAGTGAGAGTGAAACCAGAGTGAGAGTGACACCAGAGTGAGAGTGACACCAGAGTGAGAGTGAACACCAGAGTGAGAGTGAACACCAGAGTGAGAGTGAACACCAGAGTGACACCAGAGTGAGAGTCAACACCAGAGCGAGAGTGACACCAGAGTGAGAGTGAACACCAGAGTGAGAGTGGCACCAGAGTGACCCCAGAGTGAGAGTGAACACCAGAGTGAGAGTGAACACCAGAGTGACACCAGAGTGAGAGTCAAAACCAGAGTGAGAGTGACACCAGAATGAGAGTGAACACCAGAGTGAGAGTGAACACCAGAGTGAGAGTGACACCAGAGTGACACCAGAGTGAGAGTCAACACCAGAGTGAGAGTGACACCAGAGTGAGAGTGAACACCAGAGTGACACCAGAGTTAGAGTCAACACCAGAGTGAGAGTGACACCAGAGTGAGAGTGACACCAGAGTGAGAGTGAACACCAGAGTGAGAGTGACACCAGAGTGAGAGTCAACACCAGAGTGAGAGTGAACACCAGAGTGAGAGTGAACACCAGAGTGAGAGTGACACCAGAGTGAGAGTGAACACCAGAGTGAGAGTGAACACAAGAGTGAGAGTGAACACAAGAGTGAGAGTGAACACCAGAGTGACACCAGAGTGAGAGTCAACACCAGAGTGAGAGTGACACCAGAGTGAGAGTGACACCAGAGTGAGAGTGAACACCAGAGTGAGAGTGAACACCAGAGTGACACCAGAGTGAGAGTAAACACCAGAGTGAGAGTGACACCAGAGTGAGAGTGAATACCAGAGTGAGAGTTACACCAGAGTGAGAGTGAACACCAGAGTGAGAGTGAACACAAGAGAGAGTGAACACCAGAGTGAGAGTGACACCAGAGTGACACCAGAGTGAGAGTCAACACCAGAGTGAGAGTGAACACCAGAATGAAAGTGACACCAGAGTGACACCAGAGTGAGAGTCAACACCAGAGTGAGACTGACACCAGAGTGAGAGTGACACCAGAGTGAGAGTGAACACCAGAGTGAGAGTGAACACAAGAGTGAGAGTGAACACAAGAGTGAGAGTGAACACCAGAGTGACACCAGAGTGAGAGTCAACACCAGAGTGAGAGTGACACCAGAGTGAGAGTGACACCAGAGTGAGAGTGAACACCAGAGTGAGAGTGAACACCAGAGTGACACCAGAGTGAGAGTCAACACCAGAGTGAGAGTGACACCAGAGTGAGAGTGAATACCAGAGTGAGAGTTACACCAGAGTGAGAGTGAACACCAGAGTGAGAGTGAACACAAGAGAGAGTGAACACCAGAGTGAGAGTGACACCAGAGTGACACCAGAGTGAGAGTCAACACCAGAGTGAGAGTGAACACCAGAATGAAAGTGACACCAGAGTGACACCAGAGTGAGAGTCAACACCAGAGTGAGACTGACACCAGAGTGAGAGTGACACCAGAGTGAGAGTGAACACCAGAGTGAGAGTGACACCAGAGTGAGAGTGAACACCAGAGTGAAAGTGAACACCAGAGTGAGAGTTAACACAAGAGTGAGAGTGAACACCAGAGTGACACCAGAGTGAGAGTGAACACCAGAGTGACACCAGAGTGAGGGTCAACACCAGAGTGACAGTGACACCAGAGTGAGAGTGACACCAGAGTGAACACCAGAGTGAGAGTGACACCAGAGTGACACCAGAGTGAGAGTCAACACCAGAGTGAGAGTAACACCAGAGTGAGAGTGAACACCAGAGTGAGAGTGAACACCAGAGTGAGAGTGACACCAGAGTGACACCAGAGTGACACCAGAGTGAGAGTCAACACCAGAGTGAGACTGACACCAGAGTGAGAGTGACACCAGAGTGAGAGTGAACACCAGAGTGAGAGTGAACACCAGAGTGAGAGTGAACACCAGAGTGACACCAGAGTGAGAGTCAACACCAGAGTGAGAGTGACACCAGAGTGACACCAGAGTGAGAGTCAACACCAGAGTGAGAGTGACACCAGAGTGAGAGTGAACACAAGAGTGAGAGTGAACACCAGAGTGAGAGTGAACACCAGAGTGACACCAGAGTGAGAGTAAACACCAGAGTGAGAGTGACACCAGAGTGAGAGTGAACACCAGAGTGAGAGTGACGCCAGAGTGAGAGTGAACACCAGAGTGAGAGTGAACACCAGAGTGAGAGTGACACCAGAGTGACCCCAGAGTGAGAGTCAACACCAGAGTGAGACTGACACCAGAGTGAGAGTGAACACCAGAGTGACACCAGAGTGAGAGTCAAAACCAGAGTGAGAGTGACACCAGAATGTGAGTGAACACCAGAGTGAGAGTGAACACCAGAGTGAGAGTGACACCAGAGTGACACCAGAGTGAGAGTCAACACCAGAGTGAGAGTGAACACCAGAGTGAGAGTGAACACCAGAGTAACACCAGAGTGAGAGTCAACACGAGAGTGAGAGTGACACCAGAGTGAGAGTGAACACCAGAGTGAGATTCAACACCAGAGTGAGAGTGACACCAGAGTGAGAGTGAACACCAGAGTGAGAGTGAACACCAGAGTGAGAGTGAACACCAGAGTGACACCAGAGTGAGAGTCAACACCAGAGTGAGAGTGACACCAGAGTGAGAGTGAACACCAGAGTGAGAGTGAACACCAGAATGAAAGTGACACCAGAGTGACACCAGAGTGAGAGTCAACACCAGAGTGAGAGTGACACCAGAGTGACACCAGAGTGAGAGTGAACACCAGAGTGAGAGTGAACACCAGAGTGAGAGTGACACCAGAGTGAGAGTGAACACCAGAGTGAGAGTGACACCAGAGTGAGAGTGAACACCAGAGTGAGAGTGAACACCAGAATGAGAGTGAACACCAGAATGAAAGTGACACCAGAGTGACACCAGAGTGAGAGTCAACACCAGAGTGAGAGTGACACCAGAGTGAGAGTGAACACCAGAGTGAGAGTGAACACCAGAATGAAAGTGACACCAGAGTGACACCAGAGTGAGAGTCAACACCAGAGTGAGACAAAACACCAGAGTGAGAGTGACACCAGAGTGAGAGTGAACACCAGAGTGAGAGTGACACCAGAGTGAGAGTGAACACCAGAGTGAAAGTGAACACCAGAGTGAGAGTGAACACCAGAGTGAGAGTGAACACAAGAGTGAGAGTGAACACCAGAGTGACACCAGAGTGAGAGTCAACACCAGAGTGAGAGTGACACCAGAGTGAGAGTGACACCAGAGTGACACCAGAGTGAGAGTGACACCAGAGTGAGAGTGAATACCAGAATGAGAGTGACACCAGAGTGACACCAGAGTGAGAGTTACACCAGAGTGAGAGTGAACACCAGAGTTAGAGTGAACACAAGAGTGAGAGTGAACACCAGAGTGAGGGTGAACACCAGAGTGAGAGTGACACCAGAGTGAGAGTGAACACCAGAGTGAAAGTGAACACCAGAGTGAGAGTGAACACCAGAGTGAGAGTGAACACAAGAGTGAGAGTGAACACCAGAGTGACACCAGAGTGAGAGTCAACACCAGAGTGAGAGTGACACCAGAGTGAGAGTGACACCAGAGTGACACCAGAGTGAGAGTGAATACCAGAATGAGAGTGACACCAGAGTGACACCAGAGTGAGAGTCAACACCAGAGTGAGAGTGACACCAGAGTGAGAGTGAACACCAGAGTGAGAGTGAACACCAGAATGAAAGTGACACCAGAGTGACACCAGAGTGAGAGTCAACACCAGAGTGAGAGTGACACCAGAGTGACACCAGAGTGAGAGTCAACACCAGAGTGAGAGTGACACCAGAGTGAGAGTGAACACCAGAGTGAGAGTGAACACCAGAGTGAAAGTGACACCAGAGTGACACCAGAGTGAGAGTCAACACCAGAGTGAGAGTGACACCAGAGTGAGAGTGACACCAGAGTGAGAGTGAACACCAGAGTGAGAGTGACGCCAGAGTGAGAGTGAACACCAGAGTGAGAGTGAACACCAGAGTGAGAGTGACACCAGAGTGAGAGTCAACACCAGAGTGAGAGTGAACACAAGAGTGAGAGTGAACACAAGAGTGAGAGTGAACACCAGAGTGACACCAGAGTGAGAGTGAACACCAGAGTGAGAGTGACACCAGAGTGAGAGTGACACCAGAGTGAGAGTGAACACCAGAGTGAGAGTGAACACCAGAGTGACACCAGAGTGAGAGTGAACACCAGAGTGAGAGTGAACACAAGAGTGAGAGTGAACACAAGAGTGAGAGTGAACACCAGAGTGACACCAGAGTGAGAGTGAACACCAGAGTGAGAGTGAACACAAGAGTGAGAGTGAACACCAGAGTGACACCAGAGTGAGAGTCAACACCAGAGTGAGAGTGACACCAGAGTGAGAGTTACACCAGAGTGAGAGTGAATACCAGAGTGAGAGTGAACACCAGAGTGAGAGTGAACACCAGAGTGAGAGTGACACCAGAGTGACACCAGAGTGAGAGTTAACACCAGAGTGAGAGTGAACACCAGAGTGAGAGTGAACACCAGAGTGACACCAGAGTGAGAGTCAACACCAGAGTGAGAGTGACACCAGAGTGAGAGTGAACACCAGAGTGAGAGTGAACACCAGAGTGAGAGTCAACACCAGAGTGAGAGTGACACCAGAGTGAGAGTGAACACCAGAGTGAGAGTGAACACCAGAGTGAGAGTGAACACCAGAGTGACACCAGAGTGAGAGTCAACACCAGAGTGAGAGTGACACCAGAGTGAGAGTGAACACCAGAGTGAGAGTGACACCAGAGTGAGAGTGACACCAGAGTGAGAGTGACACCAGAGTGAGAGTGAACACCAGATTGAGAGCTACACCAGAGTGAAACCAGAGTGAGAGTGAACACCAGAGTGAGAGTGAACACAAGAGAGAGTGAACACCAGAGTGAGAGTGAACACAAGAGTGAGAGTGACACCAGAGTGACACCAGAGTGAGAGTGAACACCAGAGTGAGAGTGAACACAAGAGTGAGAGTGACACCAGAGTGACACCAGAGTGAGAGTGAACACCAGAGTGAGAGTGAACACCAGAGTGAGAGTGACACCAGAGTGACACCAGAGTGAGAGTCAACACCAGAGTGAGAGTGAACACCAGAATGAAAGTGACACCAGAGTGACACCAGAGTGAGAGTCAACACCAGAGTGAGACTGACACCAGAGTGAGAGTGACACCAGAGTGAGAGTGAACACCAGAGTGAGAGTGACACCAGAGTGAGAGTGAACACCAGAGTGAAAGTGAACACCAGAGTGAGAGTTAACACAAGAGTGAGAGTGAACACCAGAGTGACACCAGAGTGAGAGTGAACACCAGAGTGAGAGTGAACACAAGAGTGAGCGTGAACACCAGAGTGACACCAGAGTGAGGGTCAACACCAGAGTGACAGTGACAACAGAGTGAGAGTGACACCAGAGTGAGAGTGAACACCAGAGTGAGAGTGACACCAGAGTGACACCAGAGTGAGAGTGAACACCAGAGTGAGAGTGAACACCAGAGTGAGAGTGACACCAGAGTGACACCAGAGTGAGAGTCAACACCAGAGTGAGAGTGAACACCAGAATGAAAGTGACACCAGAGTGACACCAGAGTGAGAGTCAACACCAGAGTGAGAGTGACACCAGAGTGAGAGTGACACCAGAGTGAGAGTGAACACCAGAGTGAGAGTGACACCAGAGTGAGAGTGAACACCAGAGTGAAAGTGAACACCAGAGTGAGAGTTAACACAAGAGTGAGAGTGAACACCAGAGTGACACCAGAGTGAGAGTGAACACCAGAGTGAGAGTGAACACAAGAGTGAGCGTGAACACCAGAGTGACACCAGAGTGAGGGTCAACACCAGAGTGACGGTGACACCAGAGTGAGAGTGACACCAGAGTGAGAGTGAACACCAGAGTGAGAGTGACACCAGAGTGACACCAGAGTGAGAGTCAACACCAGAGTGAGAGTAACACCAGAGTGAGAGTGAACACCAGAGTGAGAGTGAACACCAGAGTGAGACTGACACCAGAGTTACACCAGAGTGAGAGTGACACCAGAATGAGAGTGAACACCAGAGTGAGAGTGAACACCAGAGTGAGAGTGAACACCAGATTGAGAGTGACACCAGAGTGACACCAGAGTGAGAGTCAACACCAGAGTGAGAGTGACACCAGAGTGAGATTGAACACCAGAGTGAGAGTGAACACCAGAGTGAGAGTGACACCAGAGTGACACCAGAGTGAGAGTCAACACCAGATTGAGAGTGAACACCAGAGTGAGAGTGAACACCAGAGTGAGAGTGAACACCAGAGTGAGAGTGAACACCAGAGTGACACCAGAGTGAGAGTCAACACCAGAGTGAGAGTGACACCAGAGTGACACCAGAGTGAGAGTCAACACCAGAGTGAGAGTGAAACCAGAGTGAGAGTGACACCAGAGTGAGAGTGAACACCAGAGTGAGAGTGAACACAAGAGTGAGAGTGAACACAAGAGTGAGAGTGAACACCAGAGTAACACCAGAGTGAGAGTGAACACCAGAGTGAGAGTGAACACAAGAGTGAGAGTGAACACAAGAGTGAGAGTGAACACCAGAGTGACACCAGAGTGAGAGTGAACACCAGAGTGAGAGTGAACACAAGAGTGAGAGTGAACACCAGAGTGACACCAGAGTGAGAGTCAACACCAGAGTGAGAGTGACACCAGAGTGAGAGTGACACCAGAGTGAGAGTGAATACCAGAGTGAGAGTTACACAAGAGTGAGAGTGAACACCAGAGTGAGAGTGAACACCAGAGTGAGAGTGACACCAGAGTGACACCAGAGTGAGAGTCAACACCAGAGTGAGAGTGACACCAGAGTGAGAGTGAACACCAGAGTGAGAGTGAACACCAGAGTGACACCAGAGTGAGAGTCAACACCAGAGTGAGAGTGACACCAGAGTGAGAGTGAACACCAGAGTGAGAGTGAACACCAGAGTGAGAGTCAACACCAGAGTGAGAGTGACACCAGAGTGAGAGTGAACACCAGAGTGAGAGTGAACACCAGCGTGAGAGTGAACACCAGAGTGTCACCAGAGTGAGAGTCAACACCAGAGTGAGAGTGACACCAGAGTGAGAGTGAACACCAGAGTGAGAGTGACACCAGAGTGAGAGTGACACCAGAGTGAGAGTGACACCAGAGTGAGAGTGAACACCAGATTGAGAGCTACACCAGAGTGACACCAGAGTGAGAGTGAACACCAGAGTGAGAGTGAAACCAGAGTGAGAGTGACACCAGAGTGAGAGTGACACCAGAGTGAGAGTGAACACCAGAGTGAGAGTGAACACCAGAGTGAGAGTGAACACCAGAGTGACACCAGAGTGAGAGTCAACACCAGAGCGAGAGTGAACACCAGAGTGAGAGTCAACACCAGAGTGAGAGTGACACCAGAGTGAGAGTGAACACCAGAGTGAGAGTGAACACCAGAGTGAGAGTGAACACCAGAGTGAGAGTGAACACCAGAATGAAAGTGACACCAGAGTGACACCAGAGTGAGAGTCAACACCAGAGTGAGAGTGACACCAGAGTGACACCAGAGTGACACCAGAGTGAGAGTGAACACCAGAGTGAGAGTGAACACCAGAGTGAGAGTGACACCAGAGTGAGAGTGAACACCAGAGTGAGAGTGACACCAGAGTGAGAGTGAACACCAGAGTGAGAGTGAACACCAGAATGAGAGTGAACACCAGAATGAAAGTGACACCAGAGTGACACCAGAGTGAGAGTCAACACCAGAGTGAGAGTGACACCAGAGTGAGAGTGAACACCAGAGTGAGAGTGAACACCAGAATGAAAGTGACACCAGAGTGAGAGTCAACACCAGAGTGAGACAAAACACCAGAGTGAGAGTGACACCAGAGTGAGAGTGAACACCAGAGTGAGAGTGACACCAGAGTGAGAGTGAACACCAGAGTGAAAGTGAACACCAGAGTGAGAGTGAACACAATAGTGAGAGTGAACACCAGAGTGAGAGTGAACACAAGAGTGAGAGTGAACACCAGAGTGACACCAGAGTGAGAGTCAACACCAGAGTGAGTGACACCAGAGTGAGAGTGACACCAGAGTGAGAGTGACACCAGAGTGAGAGTGAATACCAGAATGAGAGTGACACCAGAGTGACACCAGAGTGAGAGTTACACCAGAGTGAGAGTGAACACCAGAGTTAGAGTGAACACAAGAGTGAGAGTGAACACCAGAGTGAGGGTGAACACAAGAGTGAGAGTGACACCAGAGTGACACCAGAGTGAGAGTGAACACCAGAGTGAGAGTGACACCAGAGTGAGAGTGAACACCAGAGTGAGAGTGAACACCAGAATGAAAGTGACACCAGAGTGACACCAGAGTGAGAGTCAACACCAGAGTGAGAGTCAACACCAGAGTGAGAGTGACACCAGAGTGAGAGTGAACACCAGAGTGAGAGTGAACACCAGAGTGAAAGTGACACCAGAGTGACACCAGAGTGAGAGTCAACACCAGAGTGAGAGTGACACCAGAGTGAGAGTGACACCAGAGTGAGAGTGAACACCAGAGTGAGAGTGACGCCAGAGTGAGAGTGAACACCAGAGTGAGAGTGAACACCAGAGTGAGAGTGACACCAGAGTGAGAGTCAACACCAGAGTGAGAGTGAACACAAGAGTGAGAGTGAACACAAGAGTGAGAGTGAACACCAGAGTGACACCAGAGTGAGAGTGAACACCAGAGTGAGAGTGACACCAGAGTGAGAGTGACACCAGAGTGAGAGTGAACACCAGAGTGAGAGTGAACACCAGAGTGACACCAGAGTGAGAGTGAACACCAGAGTGAGAGTGAACACAAGAGTGAGAGTGAACACAAGAGTGAGAGTGAACACCAGAGTGACACCAGAGTGAGAGTGAACACCAGAGTGAGAGTGAACACAAGAGTGAGAGTGAACACCAGAGTGACACCAGAGTGAGAGTCAACACCAGAGTGAGAGTGACACCAGAGTGAGAGTGACACCAGAGTGAGAGTGAATACCAGAGTGAGAGTTACACAAGAGTGAGAGTGAACACCAGAGTGAGAGTGAACACCAGAGTGAGAGTGACACCAGAGTGACACCAGAGTGAGAGTGAACACCAGAGTGAGAGTGACACCAGAGTTACACAAGAGTGAGAGTGAACACCAGAGTGAGAGTGAACACCAGAGTGAGAGTGACACCAGAGTGACACCAGAGTGAGAGTGAACACCAGAGTGAGAGTGAACACCAGAGTGAGAGTGAACACCAGAGTGACACCAGAGTGAGAGTCAACACCAGAGTGAGAGTGACACCAGAGTGAGAGTGAACACCAGAGTGAGAGTGAACACCAGAGTGAGAGTGAACACCAGAGTGAGAGTGACACCAGAGTGAGAGTGACACCAGAGTGAGAGTGACACCAGAGTGAGAGTGAACACCAGATTGAGAGCTACACCAGAGTGACACCAGAGTGAGAGTGAACACCAGAGTGAGAGTGAAACCAGAGTGAGAGTGACACCAGAGTGAGAGTGACACCAGAGTGAGAGTGAACACCAGAGTGAGAGTGAACACCAGAGTGAGAGTGAACACCAGAGTGACACCAGAGTGAGAGTCAACACCAGAGCGAGAGTGACACCAGAGTGAGAGTGGCACCAGAGTGACCCCAGAGTGAGAGTGAACACCAGAGTGAGAGTGAACACCAGAGTGACACCAGAGTGAGAGTCAAAACCAGAGTGAGAGTGACACCAGAATGAGAGTGAACACCAGAGTGAGAGTGAACACCAGAGTGAGAGTGACACCAGAGTGACACCAGAGTGAGAGTCAACACCAGAGTGAGAGTGACACCAGAGTGAGAGTGAACACCAGAGTGACACCAGAGTTAGAGTCAACACCAGAGTGAGAGTGACACCAGAGTGAGAGTGACACCAGAGTGAGAGTGAACACCAGAGTGAGAGTGACACCAGAGTGAGAGTCAACACCAGAGTGAGAGTGAACACAAGAGTGAGAGTGAACACCAGAGTTACACCAGAGTGAGAGTGAACACCAGAGTGAGAGTGACACCAGAGTGAGAGTGAACACCAGAGTGAGAGTGAACACAAGAGTGAGAGTGAACACAAGAGTGAGAGTGAACACCAGAGTGACACCAGAGTGAGAGTCAACACCAGAGTGAGAGTGACACCAGAGTGAGAGTGACACCAGAGTCAGAGTGAACACCAGAGTGAGAGTGAACACCAGAGTGACACCAGAGTGAGAGTCAACACCAGAGTGAGAGTGACACCAGAGTGAGAGTGAATACCAGAGTGAGAGTTACACCAGAGTGAGAGTGAACACCAGAGTGAGAGTGAACACAAGAGAGAGTGAACACCAGAGTGAGAGTGAACACAAGAGTGAGAGTGAACACCAGAGTGAGAGTGACACCAGAGTGACACCAGAGTGAGAGTGAACACCAGAGTGAGAGTGAACACCAGAGTGAGAGTCAACACCAGAGTGAGAGTGAACACCAGAATGAAAGTGACACCAGAGTGACACCAGAGTGAGAGTCAACACCAGAGTGAGACTGACACCAGAGTGAGAGTGACACCAGAGTGAGAGTGAACACCAGAGTGAGAGTGACACCAGAGTGAGAGTGAACACCAGAGTGAAAGTGAACACCAGAGTGAGAGTTAACACAAGAGTGAGAGTGAACACCAGAGTGACACCAGAGTGAGAGTGAACACCAGAGTGACACCAGAGTGAGGGTCAACACCAGAGTGACAGTGACACCAGAGTGAGAGTGACACCAGAGTGAGAGTGAACACCAGAGTGAGAGTGACACCAGAGTGACACCAGAGTGAGAGTCAACACCAGAGTGAGAGTAACACCAGAGTGAGAGTGAACACCAGAGTGAGAGTGAACACCAGAGTGAGAGTGACACCAGAGTGACACCAGAGTGACACCAGAGTGAGAGTCAACACCAGAGTGAGACTGACACCAGAGTGAGAGTGACACCAGAGTGAGAGTGAACACCAGAGTGAGAGTGAACACCAGAGTGAGAGTGAACACCAGAGTGACACCAGAGTGAGAGTCAACACCAGAGTGAGAGTGACACCAGAGTGACACCAGAGTGAGAGTCAACACCAGAGTGAGAGTGACACCAGAGTGAGAGTGAACACCAGAGTGAGAGTGAACACCAGAGTGAAAGTGACACCAGAGTGACACCAGAGTGAGAGTCAACACCAGAGTGAGAGTGACACCAGAGTGAGAGTGAACACCAGAGTGAGAGTGACGCCAGAGTGAGAGTGAACACCAGAGTGAGAGTGAACACCAGAGTGAGAGTGACACCAGAGTGACCCCAGAGTGAGAGTCAACACCAGAGTGAGACTGACACCAGAGTGAGAGTGAACACCAGAGTGACACCAGAGTGAGAGTCAAAACCAGAGTGAGAGTGACACCAGAATGTGAGTGAACACCAGAGTGAGAGTGAACACCAGAGTGAGAGTGACACCAGAGTGACACCAGAGTGAGAGTCAACACCAGAGTGAGAGTGAACACCAGAGTGAGAGTGAACACCAGAGTGACACCAGAGTGAGAGTCAACACCAGAGTGAGAGTGACACCAGAGTGACACCAGAGTGAGAGTGAACACCAGAGTGAGAGTGAACACCAGAGTGAGAGTGACACCAGAGTGAGAGTGAACACCAGAGTGAGAGTGACACCAGAGTGAGAGTGAACACCAGAGTGAGAGTGAACACCAGAGTGAGAGTGAACACCAGAATGAAAGTGACACCAGAGTGACACCAGAGTGAGAGTCAACACCAGAGTGAGAGTGACACCAGAGTGAGAGTGAACACCAGAGTGAGAGTGAACACCAGAGTGAGAGTGACACCAGAGTGAGAGTGAACACCAGAGTGAAAGTGAACACCAGAGTGAGAGTGAACACCAGAGTGAGAGTGAACACAAGAGTGAGAGTGAACACCAGAGTGACACCAGAGTGAGAGTCAACACCAGAGTGAGAGTGACACCAGAGTGAGAGTGACACCAGAGTGACACCAGAGTGAGAGTGACACCAGAGTGAGAGTGAATACCAGAATGAGAGTGACACCAGAGTGACACCAGAGTGAGAGTTACACCAGAGTGAGAGTGAACACCAGAGTTAGAGTGAACACAAGAGTGAGAGTGAACACCAGAGTGAGGGTGAACACAAGAGTGAGAGTGACACCAGAGTGACACCAGAGTGAGAGTCAACACCAGAGTGAGAGTGACACCAGAGTGAGAGTGAACACCAGAGTGAGAGTGAACACCAGAATGAAAGTGACACCAGAGTGACACCAGAGTGAGAGTCAACACCAGAGTGAGAGTGACACCAGAGTGACACCAGAGTGAGAGTCAACACCAGAGTGAGAGTGACACCAGAGTGAGAGTCAACACCAGAGTGAGAGTGACACCAGAGTGAGAGTGACACCAGAGTGAGAGTGAACACCAGAGTGAGAGTGACGCCAGAGTGAGAGTGAACACCAGAGTGAGAGTGAACACCAGAGTGAGAGTGACACCAGAGTGAGAGTCAACACCAGAGTGAGAGTGAACACAAGAGTGAGAGTGAACACAAGAGTGAGAGTGAACACCAGAGTGACACCAGAGTGAGAGTGAACACCAGAGTGAGAGTGACACCAGAGTGAGAGTGACACCAGAGTGAGAGTGAACACCAGAGTGAGAGTGAACACCAGAGTGACACCAGAGTGAGAGTGAACACCAGAGTGAGAGTGAACACAAGAGTGAGAGTGAACACAAGAGTGAGAGTGAACACCAGAGTGACACCAGAGTGAGAGTGAACACCAGAGTGAGAGTGAACACAAGAGTGAGAGTGAACACCAGAGTGACACCAGAGTGAGAGTCAACACCAGAGTGAGAGTGACACCAGAGTGAGAGTGACACCAGAGTGAGAGTGAATACCAGAGTGAGAGTGAACACCAGAGTGAGAGTGAACACCAGAGTGAGAGTGACACCAGAGTGACACCAGAGTGAGAGTTAACACCAGAGTGAGAGTGACACCAGAGTGAGAGTGAACACCAGAGTGAGAGTGAACACCAGAGTGACACCAGAGTGAGAGTCAACACCAGAGTGAGAGTGACACCAGATTGAGAGTGAACACCAGAGTGAGAGTGACACCAGAGTGAGAGTCAACACCAGAGTGAGAGTGACACCAGAGTGAGAGTGAACACCAGAGTGAGAGTGACACCAGAGTGAGAGTGACACCAGAGTGAGAGTGACACCAGAGTGAGAGTGAACACCAGATTGAGAGCTACACCAGAGTGAAACCAGAGTGAGAGTGACACCAGAGTGAGAGTGACACCAGAGTGAGAGTGAACACCAGAGTGAGAGGGAACACCAGAGTGAGAGTGAACACCAGAGTGACACCAGAGTGAGAGTCAACACCAGAGCGAGAGTGACACCAGAGTGAGAGTGAACACCAGAGTGAGAGTGGCACCAGAGTGACCCCAGAGTGAGAGTGAACACCAGAGTGAGAGTGAACACCAGAGTGACACCAGAGTGAGAGTCAAAACCAGAGTGAGAGTGACACCAGAATGAGAGTGAACACCAGAATGAGAGTGAACACCAGAGTGAGAGTGACACCAGAGTGACACCAGAGTGAGAGTGACACCAGAGTGAGAGTGAACACCAGAGTGAGAGTGAACACCAGAGTGACACCAGAGTTAGAGTCAACACCAGAGTGAGAGTGACACCAGAGTGAGAGTGACACCAGAGTGAGAGTGAACACCAGAGTGAGAGTGACACCAGAGTGAGAGTCAACACCAGAGTGAGAGTGAACACAAGAGTGAGAGTGAACACCAGAGTTACACCAGAGTGAGAGTGAACACCAGAGTGAGAGTGACACCAGAGTGAGAGTGAACACCAGAGTGAGAGTGAACACAAGAGTGAGAGTGAACACAAGAGTGAGAGTGAACACCAGAGTGACACCAGAGTGAGAGTGACACCAGAGTGAGAGTGACACCAGAGTGAGAGTGAACACCAGAGTGAGAGTGAACACCAGAGTGACACCAGAGTGAGAGTCAACACCAGAGTGAGAGTGACACCAGAGTGAGAGTGAATACCAGAGTGAGAGTTACACCAGAGTGAGAGTGAACACCAGAGTGAGAGTGAACACAAGAGAGAGTGAACACCAGAGTGAGAGTGAACACAAGAGTGAGAGTGAACACCAGAGTGAGAGTGACACCAGAGTGACACCAGAGTGAGAGTGAACACCAGAGTGAGAGTGAACACCAGAGTGAGAGTGACACCAGAGTGACACCAGAGTGAGAGTCAACACCAGAGTGAGAGTGAACACCAGAATGAAAGTGACACCAGAGTGACACCAGAGTGAGAGTCAACACCAGAGTGAGACTGACACCAGAGTGAGAGTGACACCAGAGTGAGAGTGAACACCAGAGTGAGAGTGACACCAGAGTGAGAGTGAACACCAGAGTGAAAGTGAACACCAGAGTGAGAGTTAACACAAGAGTGAGAGTGAACACCAGAGTGACACCAGAGTGAGAGTGAACACCAGAGTGAGAGTGAACACAAGAGTGAGCGTGAACACCAGAGTGACACCAGAGTGAGGGTCAACACCAGAGTGACAGTGACAACAGAGTGAGAGTGGCACCAGAGTGAGAGTGAACACCAGAGTGAGAGTGACACCAGAGTGACACCAGAGTGAGAGTGAACACCAGAGTGAGAGTGAACACCAGAGTGAGAGTGACACCAGAGTGACACCAGAGTGAGAGTCAACACCAGAGTGAGAGTGACACCAGAGTGAGAGTGACACCAGAGTGAGAGTGAACACCAGAGTGAGAGTGACACCAGAGTGAGAGTCAACACCAGAGTGAGAGTGACACCAGAGTGAGAGTGAACACCAGAGTGAAAGTGAACACCAGAGTGAGAGTTAACACAAGAGTGAGAGTGAACACCAGAGTGACACCAGAGTGAGAGTGAACACCAGAGTGAGAGTGAACACAAGAGTGAGCGTGAACACCAGAGTGACACCAGAGTGAGGGTCAACACCAGAGTGACAGTGACAACAGAGTGAGAGTGGCACCAGAGTGAGAGTGAACACCAGAGTGAGAGTGACACCAGAGTGACACCAGAGTGAGGGTGAACACCAGAGTGAGAGTGAACACCAGAGTGAGAGTGACACCAGAGTGACACCAGAGTGAGAGTCAACACCAGAGTGAGAGTGACACCAGAGTGAGAGTGACACCAGAGTGAGAGTGAACACCAGAGTGAGAGTGACACCAGAGTGAGAGTCAACACCAGAGTGAGAGTGAACACAAGAGTGAGAGTGAACACCAGAGTTACACCAGAGTGAGAGTGAACACCAGAGTGAGAGTGACACCAGAGTGAGAGTGAACACCAGAGTGAGAGTGAACACAAGAGTGAGAGTGAACACAAGAGTGAGAGTGAACACCAGAGTGACACCAGAGTGAGAGTGACACCAGAGTGAGAGTGACACCAGAGTGAGAGTGAACACCAGAGTGAGAGTGAACACCAGAGTGACACCAGAGTGAGAGTCAACACCAGAGTGAGAGTGACACCAGAGTGAGAGTGAATACCAGAGTGAGAGTTACACCAGAGTGAGAGTGAACACCAGAGTGAGAGTGAACACAAGAGAGAGTGAACACCAGAGTGAGAGTGAACACAAGAGTGAGAGTGAACACCAGAGTGAGAGTGACACCAGAGTGACACCAGAGTGAGAGTGAACACCAGAGTGAGAGTGAACACCAGAGTGAGAGTGACACCAGAGTGACACCAGAGTGAGAGTCAACACCAGAGTGAGAGTGAACACCAGAATGAAAGTGACACCAGAGTGACACCAGAGTGAGAGTCAACACCAGAGTGAGACTGACACCAGAGTGAGAGTGACACCAGAGTGAGAGTGAACACCAGAGTGAGAGTGACACCAGAGTGAGAGTGAACACCAGAGTGAGAGTGAACACAAGAGTGAGCGTGAACACCAGAGTGACAGTGACAACAGAGTGAGAGTGGCACCAGAGTGAGAGTGAACACCAGAGTGAGAGTGACACCAGAGTGACACCAGAGTGAGAGTGAACACCAGAGTGAGAGTGAACACCAGAGTGAGAGTGACACCAGAGTGACACCAGAGTGAGAGTCAACACCAGAGTGAGAGTGAACACCAGAATGAAAGTGACACCAGAGTGACACCAGAGTGAGAGTCAACACCAGAGTGAGACTGACACCAGAGTGAGAGTGACACCAGAGTGAGAGTGAACACCAGAGTGAGAGTGACACCAGAGTGAGAGTGAACACCAGAGTGAAAGTGAACACCAGAGTGAGAGTTAACACAAGAGTGAGAGTGAACACCAGAGTGACACCAGAGTGAGAGTGAACACCAGAGTGAGAGTGAACACAAGAGTGAGCGTGAACACCAGAGTGACACCAGAGTGAGGGTCAACACCAGAGTGACAGTGACACCAGAGTGAGAGTGACACCAGAGTGAGAGTGAACACCAGAGTGAGAGTGACACCAGAGTGACACCAGAGTGAGAGTCAACACCAGAGTGAGAGTAACACCAGAGTGAGAGTGAACACCAGAGTGAGAGTGAACACCAGAGTGAGAGTGACACCAGAGTGACACCAGAGTGACACCAGAGTGAGAGTCAACACCAGAGTGAGACTGACACCAGAGTTACACCAGAGTGAGAGTGACACCAGAATGAGAGTGAACACCAGAGTGAGAGTGAACACCAGAGTGAGAGTGAACACCAGATTGAGAGTGACACCAGAGTGACACCAGAGTGAGAGTCAACACCAGAGTGAGAGTGACACCAGAGTGAGAGTGAACACCAGAGTGAGAGTGAACACCAGAGTGAGAGTGAACACCAGAGTGAGAGTGAACACCAGAGTGACACCAGAGTGAGAGTCAACACCAGAGTGAGAGTGACACCAGAGTGACACCAGAGTGAGAGTCAACACCAGAGTGAGAGTGAAACCAGAGTGAGAGTGACACCAGAGTGAGAGTGAACACCAGAGTGACACCAGAGTGAGAGTCAACACCAGAGTGAGAGTCAACACAAGAGTGAGAGTGACACCAGAGTGAGAGTGAACACCAGAATGAGAGTGAACACCAGAGTGAGAGTGAACACCAGAGTGAGAGTGAACACCAGAGTGACACCAGAGTGAGAGTCAACACCAGAGTGAGAGTGACACCAGAGTGAGAGTGAACACCAGAGTGAGAGTGAACACAAGAGTGAGAGTGAACACAAGAGTGAGAGTGAACACCAGAGTGACACCAGAGTGAGAGTGAACACCAGAGTGAGAGTGAACACAAGAGTGAGAGTGAACACCAGAGTGACACCAGAGTGAGAGTCAACACCAGAGTGAGAGTGACACCAGAGTGAGAGTGACACCAGAGTGAGAGTGAATACCAGAGTGAGAGTTACACAAGAGTGAGAGTGAACACCAGAGTGAGAGTGAACACCAGAGTGAGAGTGACACCAGAGTGACACCAGAGTGAGAGTCAACACCAGAGTGAGAGTGACACCAGAGTGAGAGTGAACACCAGAGTGAGAGTGAACACCAGAGTGACACCAGAGTGAGAGTCAACACCAGAGTGAGAGTGACACCAGAGTGAGAGTGAACACCAGAGTGAGAGTGAACACCAGAGTGAGAGTCAACACCAGAGTGAGAGTGACACCAGAGTGAGAGTGAACACCAGAGTGAGAGTGAACACCAGAGTGAGAGTGAACACCAGAGTGACACCAGAGTGAGAGTCAACACCAGAGTGAGAGTGACACCAGAGTGAGAGTGAACACCAGAGTGAGAGTGACACCAGAGTGAGAGTGACACCAGAGTGAGAGTGACACCAGAGTGAGAGTGAACACCAGATTGAGAGCTACACCAGAGTGACACCAGAGTGAGAGTGAACACCAGAGTGAGAGTGAAACCAGAGTGAGAGTGAACACCAGATTGAGAGCTACACCAGAGTGACACCAGAGTGAGAGTGACACCAGAGTGAGAGTGACACCAGAGTGAGAGTGAACACCAGATTGAGAGCTACACCAGAGTGACACCAGAGTGAGAGTGAACACCAGAGTGAGAGTCAACACCAGATTGAGAGCTACACCAGAGTGACACCAGAGTGAGAGTGACACCAGAGTGAGAGTGACACCAGAGTGAGAGTGAACACCAGATTGAGAGCTACACCAGAGTGACACCAGAGTGAGAGTGACACCAGAGTGAGAGTGACACCAGAGTGACACCAGAGTGAGAGTCAACACCAGAGTGAGAGTAACACCAGAGTGAGAGTGAACACCAGAGTGAGAGTGAACACCAGAGTGAGAGTGACACCAGAGTGACACCAGAGTGACACCAGAGTGAGAGTCAACACCAGAGTGAGACTGACACCAGAGTTACACCAGAGTGAGAGTGACACCAGAGTGAGAGTGAACACCAGAGTGAGAGTGAACACCAGAGTGAGAGTGAACACCAGATTGAGAGTGACACCAGAGTGACACCAGAGTGAGAGTCAACACCAGAGTGAGAGTGACACCAGAGTGAGAGTGAATACCAGAGTGAGAGTGAACACCAGAGTGAGAGTGAACACCAGAGTGAGAGTGAACACCAGAGTGACACCAGAGTGAGAGTCAACACCAGAGTGAGAGTGACACCAGAGTGACACCAGAGTGAGAGTCAACACCAGAGTGAGAGTGAAACCAGAGTGAGAGTGACACCAGAGTGAGAGTGAACACCAGAGTGACACCAGAGTGAGAGTCAACACCAGAGTGAGAGTCAACACAAGAGTGAGAGTGACACCAGAGTGAGAGTGAACACCAGAGTGAGAGTGAACACCAGAGTGAGAGTGAACACCAGAGTGAGAGTGAACACCAGAGTGACACCAGAGTGAGAGTCAACACCAGAGTGAGAGTGACACCAGAGTGAGAGTGAACACCAGAGTGAGAGTGAACACCAGAGTGAGAGTGAACACAAGAGTGAGAGTGAACACCAGAGTGACACCAGAGTGAGAGTGAACACCAGAGTGAGAGTGAACACAAGAGTGAGAGTGAACACCAGAGTGACACCAGAGTGAGAGTCAACACCAGAGTGAGAGTGACACCAGAGTGAGAGTGACACCAGAGTGAGAGTGAACACCAGAGTGAGAGTTACACAAGAGTGAGAGTGAACACCAGAGTGAGAGTGAACACCAGAGTGAGAGTGACACCAGAGTGACACCAGAGTGAGAGTCAACACCAGAGTGAGAGTGACACCAGAGTGAGAGTGAACACCAGAGTGAGAGTGAACACCAGAGTGACACCAGAGTGAGAGTCAACACCAGAGTGAGAGTGACACCAGAGTGAGAGTGAACACCAGAGTGAGAGTGAACACCAGAGTGAGAGTCAACACCAGAGTGAGAGTGACACCAGAGTGAGAGTGAACACCAGAGTGAGAGTGAACACCAGAGTGAGAGTGAACACCAGAGTGACACCAGAGTGAGAGTCAACACCAGAGTGAGAGTGACACCAGAGTGAGAGTGAACACCAGAGTGAGAGTGACACCAGAGTGAGAGTGACACCAGAGTGAGAGTGACACCAGAGTGAGAGTGAACACCAGATTGAGAGCTACACCAGAGTGACACCAGAGTGAGAGTGAACACCAGAGTGAGAGTGAAACCAGAGTGAGAGTGAACACCAGATTGAGAGCTACACCAGAGTGACACCAGAGTGAGAGTGACACCAGAGTGAGAGTGACACCAGAGTGAGAGTGAACACCAGATTGAGAGCTACACCAGAGTGACACCAGAGTGAGAGTGAACACCAGAGTGAGAGTGCAACACCAGAGTGAGAGCTACACCAGAGTGACACCAGAGAGTGACACCAGAGTGAGAGTGACACCAGAGTGAGAGTGAACACCAGAGTGAGAGCTGACACCAGAGTGACACCAGAGTGAGAGTGACACCAGAGTGAGAGTGACACCAGAGTGAGAGTGAACACCAGATTGAGAGCTACACCAGAGTGACACCAGAGTGAGAGTGAACACCAGAGTGAGAGTGAACACCGAGAGTGAGAGTCAACACCAGAGTGAGAGTGACACCAGAGTGAGAGTGAACACCAGAGTGAGAGTGAACACCAGAGTGAGAGTCAACACCAGAGTGAGAGTTAAACCAGAGTGAGAGGACACCAGAGTGAGAGTGACACCAGAGTGAGAGTGAACACCAGAGTGAGAGTGAACACCAGAGTGAGAGTGAACACCAGAGTGACACCAGAGTGAGAGTCAACACCAGAGTGAGAGTGACACCAGAGTGAGAGTGAACACCAGAGTGAGAGTGACACAGAGTGACCCAGAGTGAGAGTGAACACCAGAGTGAGAGTGAACACCAGAGTGACACCAGAGTGAGAGTCAACCAGAGTGAGAGTGACACCAGAGTGAGAGTGAACACCAGAGAGTGAGAGTGAACACCAGAGTGAGAGTGACACCAGTGACACCAGAGTGAGAGTCAACACCAGAGTGAGAGTGACACCAGAGTGAGAGTGAACACCAGAGTGAGAGAACACCAGAGTGAGAGTGGAACACCAGAGTGACACCAGAGTGAGAGTGCAACACCAGAGTGAGAGTGACACCAGAGTGAGAGTGAACACCAGAGTGAGAGTGACACCAGAGTGAGAGTGAACACCAGAGTGAGAGTGAACACCAGAGTGAGAGTGAACACCAGAGTGAGAGTGACACCAGAGTGACACCAAGTGAGAGTCAACACCAGAGTGAGAGTGACACCAGAGTGAGAGTGAACACCAGAGTGAGAGTGACCCAGAGTGAGTCACACCAGAGTGAGAAGTGAACACCAGAGAGCCAGAGTGAACACCAGAGTGAGAGTGAACACCAGAGTGAGAGTGACACCAGAGTGAGAGTGAACACCAGAGTGAGAGTGAACACCAAGTGAGAGTGACACCAGAGTGAGTGAACACAGAGTGACACCAGAGTGAGAGTGAACACCAGAGTGAGAGTGACACCAGAGTGAGAGTGACACCAGAGTGAGAGTGAACACCCAGAGTGAGAGTGCAACACCAGAGTGAGAGTGACACCAGAGTGAGAGTGAGACTACCAGAGTGAGAGTGACCCAGAGTGAGTGTGACACCAGAGTGAGAGTGACACAGAGTGAGAGTGAACACCAGAGTGAGAGTGAACACAAGAGTGAGAGTGAACACCAGAGTGAGAGTGACACCAGAGGAGTGACACCAGAGTGAGAGTGAACACCAGGAGTGACACCAGAGTGAGAGTGAACACCAGAGTGAGAGTGAACACCAGAGTGAGAGTGACACCAGAGTGACACCAGAGTGAGAGTCAACACCAGAGTGAGAGTGAACACCAGAATGAAAGTGACACCAGAGTGACACCAGAGTGAGAGTCAACACCAGAGTGAGACTGACACCAGAGTGAGAGTGACACCAGAGTGAGAGTGAACACCAGAGTGAGAGTGACACCAGAGTGAGAGTGAACACCAGAGTGAAAGTGAACACCAGAGTGAGAGTTAACACAAGAGTGAGAGTGAACACCAGAGTGACACCAGAGTGAGAGTGAACACCAGAGTGAGAGTGAACACAAGAGTGAGCGTGAACACCAGAGTGACACCAGAGTGAGGGTTAACACCAGAGTGACAGTGACAACAGAGTGAGAGTGGCACCAGAGTGAGAGTGAACACCAGAGTGAGAGTGACACCAGAGTGACACCAGAGTGAGAGTGAACACCAGAGTGAGAGTGAACACCAGAGTGAGAGTGACACCAGAGTGACACCAGAGTGAGAGTCAACACCAGAGTGAGAGTGACACCAGAGTGAGAGTGACACCAGAGTGAGAGTGAACACCAGAGTGAGAGTGACACCAGAGTGAGAGTCAACACCAGAGTGAGAGTGACACCAGAGTGAGAGTGAACACCAGAGTGAAAGTGAACACCAGAGTGAGAGTTAACACAAGAGTGAGAGTGAACACCAGAGTGACACCAGAGTGAGAGTGAACACCAGAGTGAGAGTGAACACAAGAGTGAGCGTGAACACCAGAGTGACACCAGAGTGAGGGTCAACACCAGAGTGACAGTGACAACAGAGTGAGAGTGGCACCAGAGTGAGAGTGAACACCAGAGTGAGAGTGACACCAGAGTGACACCAGAGTGAGGGTGAACACCAGAGTGAGAGTGAACACCAGAGTGAGAGTGACACCAGAGTGACACCAGAGTGAGAGTCAACACCAGAGTGAGAGTGACACCAGAGTGAGAGTGACACCAGAGTGAGAGTGAACACCAGAGTGAGAGTGACACCAGAGTGAGAGTCAACACCAGAGTGAGAGTGAACACAAGAGTGAGAGTGAACACCAGAGTTACACCAGAGTGAGAGTGAACACCAGAGTGAGAGTGACACCAGAGTGAGAGTCAACACCAGAGTGAGAGTGAACACAAGAGTGAGAGTGAACACAAGAGTGAGAGTGAACACCAGAGTGACACCAGAGTGAGAGTGACACCAGAGTGAGAGTGACACCAGAGTGAGAGTGAACACCAGAGTGAGAGTGAACACCAGAGTGACACCAGAGTGAGAGTCAACACCAGAGTGAGAGTGACACCAGAGTGAGAGTGAATACCAGAGTGAGAGTTACACCAGAGTGAGAGTGAACACCAGAGTGAGAGTGAACACAAGAGAGAGTGAACACCAGAGTGAGAGTGAACACAAGAGTGAGAGTGAACACCAGAGTGAGAGTGACACCAGAGTGACACCAGAGTGAGAGTGAACACCAGAGTGAGAGTGAACACCAGAGTGAGAGTGACACCAGAGTGACACCAGAGTGAGAGTCAACACCAGAGTGAGAGTGAACACCAGAATGAAAGTGACACCAGAGTGACACCAGAGTGAGAGTCAACACCAGAGTGAGACTGACACCAGAGTGAGAGTGACACCAGAGTGAGAGTGAACACCAGAGTGAGAGTGACACCAGAGTGAGAGTGAACACCAGAGTGAGAGTGAACACAAGAGTGAGCGTGAACACCAGAGTGACACCAGAGTGAGGGTCAACACCAGAGTGACAGTGACAACAGAGTGAGAGTGGCACCAGAGTGAGAGTGAACACCAGAGTGAGAGTGACACCAGAGTGACACCAGAGTGAGAGTGAACACCAGAGTGAGAGTGAACACCAGAGTGAGAGTGACACCAGAGTGACACCAGAGTGAGAGTCAACACCAGAGTGAGAGTGAACACCAGAATGAAAGTGACACCAGAGTGACACCAGAGTGAGAGTCAACACCAGAGTGAGACTGACACCAGAGTGAGAGTGACACCAGAGTGAGAGTGAACACCAGAGTGAGAGTGACACCAGAGTGAGAGTGAACACCAGAGTGAGAGTGAACACCAGAGTGAGAGTGAACACCAGATTGAGAGTGACACCAGAGTGACACCAGAGTGAGAGTCAACACCAGAGTGAGAGTGACACCAGAGTGAGAGTGAACACCAGAGTGAGAGTGAACACCAGAGTGAGAGTGAACACCAGAGTGAGAGTGAACACCAGAGTGACACCAGAGTGAGAGTCAACACCAGAGTGAGAGTGACACCAGAGTGACACCAGAGTGAGAGTCAACACCAGAGTGAGAGTGAAACCAGAGTGAGAGTGACAC
>NW_027315903.1:107500-113515 GCF_026437365.1 Eucyclogobius newberryi | reverse complement strand
GCTAAACCGGCTCAAGCGGCTCTAAAGTTCACGACGGCATCTTCAAATTATGCCACATTTATTTCACATTTTACAGCTTAGACTCCTCCTCCTTCAGTTCAGATTCCTGTTTGGGTTCATCAGAGCGGTTGAAGCGGTCAGAGCGGTCAGAGCGGTTGAAGCGGTCAGAGCGGTCAGAGCAGTCAGAGCGGTCAGAGCGGTCGAAGCGGTCAGAGCGGTCAGAGCGGTTGATGCGGTCAGAGCGGTCAGAGCGGTCAGAGCAGTCAGAGCGGTCAGAGCGGTTGAAGCGGTCAGAGCGGTCAGAGCGGTTGATGCGGTCAGAGCGGTCAGAGCGGTTGAAGCGGTCAGAGCGGTCAAAGCAGTCAGAGCGGTCAGAGCGGTCGAAGCGGTCAGAGCGGTCAGAGCGGTTGAAGCGGTCAGAGCGGTCAGAGCAGTCAGAGCGGTCAGAGCGGTCGAAGCGGTCAGAGCGGTCAGAGCGGTTGATGCGGTCAGAGCGGTCAGAGCGGTTGAAGCGGTCAGAGCGGTCAGAGCGGTTGATGCGGTCAGAGCGGTCAGAGCGGTTGAAGCGGTCAGAGCGGTCAAGCAGTCAGAGCGGTCAGAGCGGTCGAAGCGGTCAGAGCGGTCAGAGCGGTTGATGCGGTCAGAGCGGTCAGAGCGGTTGAAGCGGTCAGAGCGGTCAGAGCGGTTGATGCGGTCAGAGCGGTCAGAGCGGTTGAAGCGGTCAGAGCGGTCAAAGCAGTCAGAGCGGTCAGAGCGGTCGAAGCGGTCAGAGCGGTCAGAGCGGTTGATGCGGTCAGAGCGGTCAGAGCGGTTGAAGCGGTCAGAGCGGTTGAAGCGGTCAGAGCGGTCAGAGCGGTTGAAGCGGTCAGAGCGGTCAGAGCGGTTGAAGCGGTCAGAGCGGTCAAAGCAGTCAGAGCGGTTGAAGCGGTCAGAGCGGTCAGAGCGGTTGATGCGGTCAGAGCGGTTGAAGCGGTCAGAGCGGTCAGAGCGGTTGAAGCGGTCAGAGCGGTCAGAGCAGTCAGAGCGGTCAGAGCGGTCGAAGCGGTCAGAGCGGTCAGAGCGGTCAGAGCGGTTGAAGCGGTCAGAGCGGTCAGAGCGGTTGATGCGGTCAGAGCGGTCAGAGCGGTTGAAGCGGTCAGAGCGGTTGAAGCGGTCAGAGCGGTCAGAGCGGTTGAAGCGGTCAGAGCGGTTGAAGCGGTCAGAGCGGTCAGAGCGATTGAAGCGGTCAGAGCGGTCAGAGCGGTTGAAGCGGTCAGAGCGGTTGATGCGGTCAGAGCGGTCAGAGCGGTTGAAGCGGTCAGAGCGGTCAGAGCGGTTGAAGCGGTCAGAGCGGTTGATGCGGTCAGAGCGGTCAGAGCGGTTGATGCGGTCAGAGCGGTCAGAGCGGTTGAAGCGGTCAGAGCGGTTGAAGCGGTCAGAGCGGTTGATGCGGTCAGAGCGGTTGAAGCGGTCAGAGCGGTTGATGCGGTCAGAGCGGTTGAAGCGGTCAGAGCGGTTGAAGCGGTCAGAGCGGTTGAAGCGGTCAGAGCGGTTGAAGCGGTCAGAGCGGTTGAAGCGGTCAGAGCGGTCAGAGCGGTTGATGCGGTCAGAGCGGTCAGAGCGGTTGAAGCGGTCAGAGCGGTTGATGCGGTCAGAGCGGTCAGAGCGGTTGAAGCGGTCAGAGCGGTTGAAGCGGTCAGAGCGGTCAGAGCGGTTGAAGCGGTCAGAGCGGTCAGAGCGGTTGAAGCGGTCAGAGCGGTTGATGCGGTCAGAGCGGTCAGAGCGGTTGAAGCGGTTGAAGCGGTCAGAGCGGTCAGAGCGGTCAGAGCGGTTGATGCGGTCAGAGCGGTCAGAGCGGTTGAAGCGGTCAGAGCGGTCAGAGCGGTTGAAGCGGTCAGAGCGGTTGATGCGGTCAGAGCGGTCAGAGCGGTTGAAGCGGTCAGAGCGGTTGAAGCGGTCAGAGCGGTCAGAGCGATTGAAGCGGTCAGAGCGGTCAGAGCGGTTGAAGCGGTCAGAGCGGTTGATGCGGTCAGAGCGGTCAGAGCGGTTGAAGCGGTCAGAGCGGTCAGAGCGGTTGAAGCGGTCAGAGCGGTTGATGCGGTCAGAGCGGTCAGAGCGGTTGAAGCGGTCAGAGCGGTTGAAGCGGTCAGAGCGGTTGATGCGGTCAGAGCGGTTGAAGCGGTCAGAGCGGTTGAAGCGGTCAGAGCGGTTGATGCGGTCAGAGCGGTTGAAGCGGTCAGAGCGGTTGATGCGGTCAGAGCGGTCAGAGCGGTTGAAGCGGTCAGAGCGGTTGAAGCGGTCAGAGCGGTTGATGCGGTCAGAGCGGTTGAAGCGGTCAGAGCGGTTGATGCGGTCAGAGCGGTTGAAGCGGTCAGAGCGGTTGATGCGGTCAGAGCGGTCAGAGCGGTTGAAGCGGTCAGAGCGGTTGAAGCGGTCAGAGCGGTTGAAGCGGTCAGAGCGGTCAGAGCGGTTGATGCGGTCAGAGCGGTCAGAGCGGTTGAAGCGGTCAGAGCGGTTGAAGCGGTCAGAGCGGTCAGAGCGGTTGATGCGGTCAGAGCGGTTGAAGCGGTCAGAGCGGTCAGAGCGGTTGAAGCGGTCAGAGCGGTTGATGCGGTCAGAGCGGTCAGAGCGGTTGAAGCGGTCAGAGCGGTTGAAGCGGTCAGAGCGGTTGAAGCGGTCAGAGCGGTCAGAGCGGTTGAAGCGGTCAGAGCGGTCAGAGCGGTTGAAGCGGTCAGAGCGGTTGATGCGGTCAGAGCGGTCAGAGCGGTTGAAGCGGTTGAAGCGGTCAGAGCGGTCAGAGCGGTTGATGCGGTCAGAGCGGTCAGAGCGGTTGAAGCGGTCAGAGCGGTTGAAGCGGTCAGAGCGGTTGATGCGGTCAGAGCGGTCAGAGCGGTTGAAGCGGTCAGAGCGGTTGAAGCGGTCAGAGCGGTCAGAGCGATTGAAGCGGTCAGAGCGGTCAGAGCGGTTGAAGCGGTCAGAGCGGTTGATGCGGTCAGAGCGGTCAGAGCGGTTGAAGCGGTCAGAGCGGTCAGAGCGGTTGAAGCGGTCAGAGCGGTTGATGCGGTCAGAGCGGTCAGAGCGGTTGAAGCGGTCAGAGCGGTTGAAGCGGTCAGAGCGGTTGATGCGGTCAGAGCGGTTGAAGCGGTCAGAGCGGTTGAAGCGGTCAGAGCGGTTGATGCGGTCAGAGCGGTTGAAGCGGTCAGAGCGGTTGAAGCGGTCAGAGCGGTTGAAGCGGTCAGAGCGGTCAGAGCGATTGAAGCGGTCAGAGCGGTCAGAGCGGTTGAAGCGGTCAGAGCGGTTGATGCGGTCAGAGCGGTCAGAGCGGTTGAAGCGGTCAGAGCGGTTGATGCGGTCAGAGCGGTTGAAGCGGTCAGAGCGGTTGATGCGGTCAGAGCGGTTGAAGCGGTCAGAGCGGTTGATGCGGTCAGAGCGGTTGATGCGGTCAGAGCGGTTGAAGCGGTCAGAGCGGTTGATGCGGTCAGAGCGGTTGAAGCGGTCAGAGCGGCGCTGCAGCAGCCGTCTCTGACTCTGCTGTAATAAATGATTAAAGCTGCACTAAGAGCCGTGTTTCACTGCCAAGCGCTCCCTCGAGGCCCCCGGGCCCAACTTGAACCGCCACGCTCAGAGGTCAGAGGTCAACATGAGTCGAGAACGACATCGAGCAGCATTTTACAATAACACTTTACACTTTACACAGTCAGAGGGTCAGTCAGGGGTCAGAGGGTCAGTCAGGCGTCAGAGGGGGCAGTCAGGGGTCAGAGGGGCAGTCAGGGGTCAGAGGGGGCAGTCAGGGGTCAGAGGGTACAGTCAGGGGTCAGAGGGTACAGTCAGGGGTCAGAGGGGGCAGTCAGGGGTCAGAGGGGCAGTCAGGGGTCAGAGGGTCAGTCAGGCGTCAGAGGGGGCAGTCAGGGGTCAGAGGGGCAGTCAGGGGTCAGAGGGGGCAGTCAGGGGTCAGAGGGTACAGTCAGGGGTCAGAGGGTACAGTCAGGGGTCAGAGGGGGCAGTCAGGGGTCAGAGATTGGATAAAATTCATTTATTTTGTATCATTATGAAGTACTGTAAAGTGATTATAGTTCGAAAACATTAATAACAAATGTATAAATGAGTCTGAACCAAACCCACCTTTAACCGCCGGCCCTTTAACCGCCGGCCCTTTAACCGCCGGCCCTTTAACCGCAGGCCCTTTAACCGCCGGCCCTTTAACCGCCGGCCCTTTAACCGCAGGCCCTTTAACCGCCGGCCCTTTAACCGCCGGCCCTTTAACCGCCGGCCCTTTAACCGTCGGCCCTTTAACCGCAGGCCCTTTAACCGCCGGCCCTTTAACCGCAGGCCCTTTAACCGCAGGCCCTTTAACCGCCGGCCCTTTAACCGCAGGCCCTTTAACCGCCGGCCCTTTAACCGCAGGCCCTTTAACCGCCGGCCCTTTAACCGCAGGCCCTTTAACCGCCGGCCCTTTAACCGCCGGCCCTTTAACCGCCGGCCCTTTAACCGCCGGCCCTTTAACCGCAGGCCCTTTAACCGCCGGCCCTTTAACCGCCGGCCCTTTAACCGCAGGCCCTTTAACCGCCGGCCCTTTAACCGCCGGCCCTTTAACCGCAGGCCCTTTAACCGCAGGCCCTTTAACCGCAGGCCCTTTAACCGCCGGCCCTTTAACCGCCGGCCCTTTAACCGCAGGCCCTTTAACCGCAGGCCCTTTAACCGCAGGCCCTTTAACCGCCGGCTCTTTAATCGCAGGCCCTTTTTATCAAATTTGTCCTTTTTCAAACTGAGTGATGTTTCCATGGCGACGAGACAGTTCTGATCATTAGAAGTAACTGTACTTTTACCGAGTACACGTGTTCAGTACTTCAACTACACAAATACACCTTTTTACAGGATTGTGTCTAAGACAATAAAGTGTTACTCTACTTTTGTGTCATCATTTTACCAGCACCAGAACCTACAGTACCTACAAAACCATCACCAGAACCTACAGAACCTACAGAACCATCACCAGAACCTACAGAACCATCACCAGAACCTACAGTACCATCACCAGAACCTACAGAACCTACAGAACCATCACCAGAACCTACAGAACCATCACCAGAACCTACAGAACCATCACCAGAACCTACAGAACCTACAGAACCATCACCAGAACCTACAGAACCATCACCAGAACGTACAGAACCATCACCAGAACGTACAGAACATACAGAGCCTACAGAACCATCACCAGAACCTACAGAACCTACAGAGCCTACAGAACCATCACCAGAACCTACAGAACCTACAGAACCATCACCAGAACCTACAGAACCATCACCAGAACGTACAGAACCATCACCAGAACCTACAGAACCTACAGAGCCTACAGAACCATCACCAGAACCTACAGAACCTACAGAACCATCACCAGAACATACAGAACCATCACCAGAACCTACAGAACCTACAGAGCCTACAGAACCATCACCAGAACCTACAGAACCTACAGAACCAACACCAGAACCTACAGAACATACAGAACCTACAGAACCATCACCAGAACCTACAGAACATACAGAGCCTACAGAACCATCAACAGAACCTACAGAACCATCACCAGAACCTACAACCAGCAGAACCTACAGAACCAGCAGCAGAACCTACAGAACCAGCAGCAGAACCTACAGAACCAGCAGCAGAACCATCACCAGAACCCACAGAACCAGCAGCAGAACCCACAGAACCAGCAGCAGAACCATCACCAGAACCCACAGAACCAGCAGCAGAACCTACAGAACCAGCAGCAGAACCCACAGAACCAGCAGCAGAACCTACAGAACCAGCAGCAGAACCCACAGAACCAGCAGCAGAACCTACAGAACCATCACCAGAACCCACAGAACCAGCAGCAGAACCTACAGAACCAGCAGCAGAACCCACAGAACCAGCAGCAGAACCTACAGAACCAGCAGCAGAACCCACAGAACCAGCAGCAGAACATACAGAACCAGCAGCAGAACCCACAGAACCAGCAGCAGAACCTACAGAACCAGCAGCAGAACCCAC